>NC_141607.1:1710000-2010000 GCF_047967505.1 Dipteris shenzhenensis | reverse complement strand
CGAAGACTGAAAACCGACAGCAAATTCTGGCAAAAGAGCGACAGCAAACCATGACACAATTTTCTTTGGAGCAAGGGGCTTTCGGATTAGAATCTCTGAATTATAGTCTCTGAGGAAAGGGCTTTTTCTGATTTTTTTGGTCTTTGGACGGGGAACAGGGTGTCCTAACGGGGTGACTCCCTCCCGTGGGAATAGACCCTTAAAACCCTTAAACCATGGGGAAAAGAGACCCCCGTTCTCCCCAATGGAAAGTCGGATCGGAACAAGATTTTAAGGGGGTGATCCACCCATCAAGTACCCCCTATAACTGTCTCTAGAGCACCAATCCGCTCAAGACAAGTAGCCCAAACAGAGTGTATCAGTTTATGGCATAAAAACAAGGAAGAAAGGCTAAAAGAGAAGGAAGAAGAGGTCATTTGAAGTGGTTTTTCCACACAAAACGAAGCGGGAGTCGGATAAGTATCCCCAACTCTACAACACTTGACTTTTGCTGTTAAATAAACCCCTTCTCTGAAATTACAGCAAGTCATTTTCTCTCTTGTATTACTAAAAGGAAAGAATGGAAGGAGAAGGGATATTTAATAATAAACTTTGGAGATAGGGAGAGAACACCATCACCTCCTGCTGAAGAGGATAATGTAGATGAGAGTTACACACATATTGAGTATGATAACCCACGTATAGAATTACCTTCATCTCTCCTTTAAGAATCTCTTCAGAAATGAAGGGAGAAATGAGTCCATCCAAGAGCAAGGCGCTGAGTTTACGCCTTTCACTCAAAATCCCATACATAGGATTATAATCCAAGTGCAAGAGGGAGACAGGAGTCTCCCGTTGATAAGCTGGTTTCTCAGCTTAGCCATATGATTGAACAGTCCATTATGACAAAATTTGGGACTAAGAGAGTGCTGAATTTTGGGGATGAAGACTTAGGTACCCCCTCGAAGAGAGCCAAATTTCAACATCGAGAGAAAATAGAATTCCCAAAGTATGATGGAGCAAGAGAGGTGGATAAAATCCTCAATTGGATTGGCCATTTTGAGCTATATTTTGCCCATCAAGATAAGACCGATCATGAGAAGCTTGCTCTTGCCACACTGCATCTATAGAAGGATGCTTTGATGTGGTGGTCCTTATCACAAATGGAAAAAGAGCCTATTCTTCAATGGTCCAAATTTGTAGGGCAGCTTAAGACCACTTTGTTACAATAGAAACAACCCTAACCACACGACGACAAGCGTTGACTACATGCCGATAGGTGTTGACCACATGACGATAGGTGTTGACCATGTGTCAACACAACCACACGACACGAGGAGTTGATCACACGGGTTCATCTAGGAGTACTATCCGAGGCAACCATGCGTCGACACATGTCAACCACAGGTCGACCAGAAGTATCATGCCCAAGGCGATCTCATCGAGAGCTGCACACATGGAGAGTGAGCTTAGCACATGGAGCAGTCATGAGTATTTACAGTTACACAGTGGTTCAGTGGTTCAGTGGTGCGGTGATCCAGCTCACCTGCACATGGAGAATTTACACCATCTTCACTAGAAGAGACTGGCGAGTTAGGGAGTCAGGAAGTCACCATAGCCATCAAGAGAGCCAGTGGTGCAACGGCTATCCTCAATAGCTAAGGAGATAAGAGGTAACCAATGGGAAGAAAGGAGGAGATTCTCAGCGAAGAAGGAGCCCTCCAAGGTGGGGATGAGGATGAAGGCTAAGGTGGAAAGTAAAGGGGAGGGAGCGCATTGGGCATTCAGCGTTCGGAACTGGAGCGGGAGAAAGGAGAGATAGAGGCTGGAGCTACGAGCTCGCCAAGGAGAGAGTGTGAAAAGACTTGTGTGTACCCTCTGTCTACTATGGGGATAGACCTGTGTGTTCTTGTGACTTGCGACTTCTTGTGACCTGGAGACACTGGTCCAGTGATATGTACTTTGGCCATCTTGGTCACTTTCTTATTTTTCTTGTCTCTTTCCGATATGGGGATTGTTCACTAGTGTATGACGAGATTTTCTTATTCTGCTTATGTTGTGGAGTTCTCAGGTGATTGTCATTTAGCATAGTGTACTCGTACATCATTGTTCATTGCAGTATAGCATACAGCTCTCGCACACCACTGCACGGCGCACTCTGCGCGATCCAATGCATTAGAGCATTGCAACACTCATGCTTCTCACGCCAGCGGCCTTTGGCCTCCGGTAACACCTCCGGAAGGATAAGAACCCCTCCCCTCAGAATGTTTACGGCGATCAAGGTGGGACTCGAACCCGCAATCTCCAAGGCATGAAGAAGAATTGACCTTCCGCTGTGAAAGGTTCAGGCAATTCCAAAACGAGAGTAACACTGAATTTACAGCTAGGTTTTGGAAACTCTCTTTAGAGTTACCTGAGTGGAGTGAGGATGATAGAAGAAAGAAGTATTTAGCAACCCTAACCCCGAAAGTGAGGTATGAGGTTGAAATGTTCAACCCAACCACCTTGAAAGACCTCACTAAATTGGCTGAGATTGTTGAGAGGAAACTGAATCCTCATAAACCCTTCAACAAAGGAAATGAGAAAGCTATTATACAAAATGTTAATAGCCAATCGTCCTGGATGGATACCATTTCCTTCCGTGACTGATGATGAGAAGAAAAAGCTAATTAAGGAGGGTAAATGTTTCGGATGTAAGAAACATAAGCCAGGGCATCCATGGCATAAATGTCCTACTCTATTAGGCAAAATTGCCAGAATGAATTCTGTAAAATGGAAAGACAAAGCATCCAAATAGGAGGGTGAGGCTTCTACCTCCTCATCCCAAGACTCTACGATGAACATAGAACCAAGAGTAAATGCTATCCATTCAGCCAACACTGGTGTATGGATGTGTTAACTAAATAGAGAGTAGGCAAATTCATTGTAGAGTATGGACAGAGAATAATAATTTTATCCTCCATGTAGAGCGTCTGATACGATGAATAGGGCTGAAATAGAAGAGTTGGAAAAAGAGATTGAAGGTCTATAGTTTCTATAGACTAAGTAGCTCTCCATCGCAAAATCAACTATGGTCAAGGTCTACCTAGTTCAATGAAACATTTGGGTGAGAGAATCGTTTTAATACTAACCAGTTTGTTGAGAATATGTTTCAGCTTATTGAGCAGGTTACTATAAAGAGATTTCAGCAGCTTTGTATTCAAAAGAGGATTCTGAGCATGAAGAGATACTGAAGAGGCACTGCAGTGGTACTTCTGCATTTTGAATATTCAACATCAAGAGGAACCAAAACTTGAAGATGGGATTTAAGTTCTGATTCAGAAGAGATCATGTGCTACCAAGAGAAGATTATTTCCAGATTATAAAGAGGAGATGCAAATGCAGAAGTAAAAGAGAAGCATACGCAAGAGAAAGAGACAAGAGAGGATCCAGAAGAGGACTTCTGCCCATTTAAGCACCCATTTAAGCAGGAGGGAGTGTCATGACGAGAGAAATCACTAATCCGTGATTAGTAGACATTAAAACATTATTATATATTATACGTCAATGGTGTAACATGTATATGTATTTATGATGGACACCGACCGGTTTGTTATGGCGGTGGATCATCTCAGTAGATAGGACTAGTCGAGTTGGAGCCACTTCAGACAGCATCAAATTTGGACATGTGACACTCATTCTATTAATAAAAATGTGCACACACGAGTCTAGGTCCTAGGGGCAATAGGAAGGGAAGGGTGCATTAAGGTGCATTGAATGGTAGATGCATTAGTCATAGGCTAAGGGTAGGTGTAAATGGGAAGATGGAACTTAATTGATCTCAAGGGACATTAACGAAAGGGTATCACCCTTTCATTATGAATCTCATGTAGCATTCTTCATTCACATTGCATTCATCCGCCCTCTCTCTCCCACCTTGCATGTAGGTCGAAAATAGAAACAAGTACTCTCACGAGGGTGCTCTTCCCCATTGGAAGGCCAATTGGCATTCAAATTCTGCATGCATTGCACACATTTGCATTCTCGAGAAGGATGTTTCTTCACAACCTCAACCCTGTAGAAGACTTAGAGAAGAAGGGAAAACCCCTCCATTTCCTGAGGAAAGCAGACCTCCTAGCAAAAGCTGTCCAAGAGAATCCATGCATACTCATTCGGATGGCCATTAGTGTATGTATAGTGTCTGTCCATATACTGGCCACATTGTGATCCATCCAAAGCCTCCGTGCATCTGGCTTTCCAAATATGCCACACTGAAATGCTCACTAATATCTCCCAAGAAGAGTCCATCGAGGCATGCACAACCCTGAAGGGTGAGTCAAGAACATCATCTAGAGAATATGGCACAACCAAGTGTCGTATGATAGCTATAGCCCATGATGAGTCATGTCTCTCAAAGAAGGCCAGAGGCCCCGAAAGGGAAAGCCAAGCACCTGAGCCCCAACTCATGCAAAAGGGGGTAAGGAGCAAAAAAACTAAAAATGTTGGCAGCCCCCTTCCATATAACCCCTGCCTGTCAACAAACCCATAGACAATGCTAAATAGTCTCCACAGCAGCATGGCAACGGGGACAAGCAGGGTCAGCCACGAACCTGGAACTCCACAAATTCACTGTGCAATCCCACCATCAATAGAAAGCCAAAAAAAGAGTGATTTTTCTATTCTTGTGGGATTTACAGAGTCTTCTCCAAAAGTTTTTTTGTAGATCAGCAAAAATGTGAAAGGCATCCTAATGAAGAGCTTTGGAGGGCCTCCAACCTCTACAACTGAGCTGAAATCTCTTGGCATTGTTAACCGTGTAACGAAAGAAGGGGAGGCTCTTCTCTCGGTGCCCTTCATCAATCCACTCCCACTCTCCTAGGTCCCATTGCAGGCACTTTATGGGGACACCTCCATAAAGCCATAATCTCCATGATCCCAAGGAAATGAGAAGAGGGCAGGATCCATGTACCACTGAAAGTCAAAACCAACCTCCACATAGCCTGCAATTCTGACCGGCTAAGATGCTCTCTCTAGTAGGATGTCATCTAAAGATCTGGACGGCCTGACTCCCGAATGCACATAAAACACTAGGGCATCCTCATGTGCATCTCGAACTGCAATAACATGAAGTGGAATGCACGTACTCAAGAATGCGGCCATCCAAGTGGAGCAAGTGATAGGCATGTCATCTGTCTCAACCCAATCCACTGGCGAGGCTACATCGATCTACTGAATTCTGCCTGCACTCGCTCTTAGATGACTAACCATCTGAGCTTTCCTATCCTCTAAAAACTTTTTGTCCAGGCACCCACAGTGGAGGCAAGTTCCCTCTCCTAACTGAACCACTGCATGTAGTGAGAGGCACCCAGCGGTCTACCATGCTCACCCAATATTCTATCGCTCCCCATCAGTGGCTACCTATCAATCTCTTCATGAGAGAAAGGGGAAACCCCATGAAGAGCACTGGCCCATGCTTTCAAGATAGCGACCACGAGAGGAGAGGAAGGAGATCTGAGAAGGGCTGAAGTGAAGATCATCTGGTACTATCCATCCAGTCTCCTCCCAAAGAGGGTGTGCACGACTATATGCTACGAATAAAAAAGTCCTTCCACATATCAACTCGAGATCTAATAGAGATACTCATAGCTTCAGTCACAAATAAAAAGAGGAAGGGAGCAAGGGAACATCCTTGGCGGACTCATCTAAAAACTCTAGAGATCTGAAAACTCTCTCCCCTTACTCCACCAATAAGCACCTAGCTATGAGCTGGTATGTATAAAGAGGATACCCCTCTAATCCATGCATCCCTAGAGCCAAAATGAAGAAGGGTGCCTTCAGAAAGCCCCAATCTACTCTATCATAAGCTTTCTCAAAATCCAGGAGTAGGATGACCAGCCTCTGGCCGCTCTGCATGGCCCACTCTGAAGCTTTCTACAATGAGAAGATATTATCAAAAAATGCTTCTCCCATGCACAAAACCAATATGCATATCATGAATAAGATCAAGAAGGGCTGCAAACGCGGCCTTATTGCTTTGGCCAAAATTTTGTAACATGTGCCCAGGAGTGTGATAGGCCTCCACTGGGACACTAAATTTCTGCAACCTCCCTTTGGGATGAGATGAATGAGACCCTCTGTAAGTAAGCCAAGCATCTCACCCAAGTCCCAAACGCCGTGCAGGGCTGAGGTAATGTGATTCCCAATCATATCCCAAACAGCAATAAAGAACAAGGGAGAACGTCCCATATGAACCTGAGCACTTGCCCTTATGAAGGACCAAGAGGACAGTCCTGAACTCTACGTTGGTAAAGGGCACATCCAGTGAGACTTGCATATCCGGTTTCACCAACATGGGAATAGTCTGCCAAGTAATATGTCTAGCATCATCTCTAGTCTGAGTATCAAGATCTCCTGTGAAAAGGGAGGCATAATAATCTGAAGCTATGCGCAAGATGGCATCTGGATCTGTCTGCAAAATCATGTTTGAGTCAATAAGCTGTGAAACACTCTCTCTACTAGGTCTGGGCCAAGAGTAGAGAAGAAGTGTTTATTGACACTACCTCCATTTGAGTCTAGAATGACTCCCAGGCATGAAAGGCATACTATGCTCTCTGATCAAGCAATATCTACAGTTGAACCCTTGATGCAGCAAGGCGCTCCTGAATCCAAGCATCTGTAGGCCTTTTTTGCTTAGTGTCATCCTGCTTCAACATGTATCCACTTGCTTGGTACTATTTCATTTTGTTTTTCAATAGTATGCTTATTAAGAAATGAAATGTTTTCCTTCTGTTCAGTTACGGACAATGGGGACTAGGTCTAGCATTTGAGGGTGGACCCCCTTGCTTGGGGTTATGGGCATTAGTGACCCACAAGAGTGATGGCCTCTCTTTGAGAGGGACATCTAGAAACCACACCCCACCTGAGTACCCAAACATGGGACCAATCAAATGCACAGATTGCATACCGACCTAGGAACCATTCAAGAGAATGTTCCCTGAGCTTTGGGTGTGGGCCTGGCAGCATGCCAAGAGTAATGGAGATACAAGATAAGACGACAAACAAATGAGCTCAGTATGGCTCAATTATGACCTTAGAGTACGTCAATAGATAGTCTAAGCTGTTAGGAACCCGTGTGTGCGATCAGAATTAAATTCTGACAACTTTGAAATTTTAGGGTTTTTGGGAGTGACGTGGCAACTGACACGTGGCAGACTGCCACTTGGAATCTGAGCTGGCAGGACAGTCCACCTGTCCCACACATGTGGCAGCATGCATGGCAAGTGGCAGGGCATGCAGGCCAAGTGTTTGGCCCCAAATCTGGTAGATTTAGGGCAAGTGGTGGGCTGTCCTCTTTGGGACTGCAGCCCACCAAAAATCTGGGACAAGTGTCCACCTTCCACTCTAGGCCTAGGAGGGGGGCTGAGCCTATAAAAGAAGACCTCTCCCCTTCATTCCACACATGAAAATTTCGTCACTTTTCTTCTCCCTCCTTTTAGATGATGCAGCAGAACCTCTCCAGCTCCTTGGGTGCAGCCAGCTTCTCCCCAGGCCATTCTCTCACCTCAGCAGCACTTTCTCTCTCTACAACAGCACATTCTCTCTCTACAGTTCCAGCCCCTCCTCTCCAGAAATCTGCCCCCTCTCAGCTCTTCTGGAACAGTAGCAGCATCCTCTCTCCTTCACCTAGCCTGGAGCAGCCACAGCCCCTTTCTCTCTCCTGCTGCAGTCTTTCTCTCTCTACTGCAGAATTTCTCTCTCTACTGTTCCAGCCCATTTCCCTTGCAGAAATCTGCCTTTCTGTGCACCTCTGGAACAGCAGCAGCTCCTCTCTTACATCTCCTCCCTTGGGATCAGCATAGGCACTCTCTCTCTACAGCTATCACTCCATAAAAGCTTTCTCTCTCTAGCCTACAGGCTGTTTTTCTAAGCTGTTCTCATTCCAGCCCCATTTCCACACTCTCCTCACCCAAGGTAGCTTCAGAGGCATCAAGGACTTCATCTACAAAAGGGCCAAGTCACGAAGGGAACCTGTACTGTCAAGTTTATCTCATTTACAGCACTATTTCATGTTGTTTCTACTATCTTTCTAGAAACTAGTGTTTGTCTCTAATGTTGGATGTAAGTGGTGATTGTTGCAGGCTTCTTCCTTGTGGATTGGGCAAGCCAAGAGCTGAAACCTGAGCTTGGAGTCCTCCTTTTTGTTGTCTACCTTGTACATATGCTCTTGAGTCTTGTATCTAGGTCCTAGGTTTTCACTGAGTTCATCAGTTTGGAAGGTGCATTGCACCTTGGTCTTGTATCTCCATTTTCAAGAATAAAGTGAGCCTCGATAAGGGGGGGGCCCCGTCTTGGCCCCTCAATCATATTGCATTCTCCAATGATGTCACTTTGTGTTTAAGCTGTATAAGTCTTAATTCCAGCTTAATTGCAAACTCTTAAGTTCAAGTATATGTGTTTGGCAACTCGCAATCAACTCATTCAAATGCCTCTGCAAAATCCGTTGTTTGAATTGATAGAAAGCACCGAGTAGTTTACACTTAGTTGTAGGAAACGTCCAAAAAAGTTAGGAAACCCCGTTTCCTAACGTTTCCAAAATTGAGGTGTTTCCGAAACTTGGAAACGTTTTGGAAACGCCTAATCTACAAGTGCGCTAGAAGAAAACCAACAGGAGCAAGTATTGACAAGAGATGATGGCAAGCTCTTGCATTATTATGGTGAGTGCATAGCGAAGTCTTTAGAAGTAAAACAAGACTCAGAGAAGACAATCTATATGGGTGACGACTAATTCGTCAATGCAGGATCATATGCTCCATGCCCTCCAAGACTGCAATTGCTCGCCTTGCGAACACGTCTAGCTTATATGGTGCATGTTTTGTTTAATTGCTAGCTTCTGTATGTGAGAAGAAATATACTTTATTCAGCCTACCCCTACCGTTTCCTATTAACTCAAATGGCGTTTCAAAAACGTTTCAAAACTACCACGTTTCCTGCATGGAAACATTTCGTACAACATAGCTTTTTTGCTCTTCCCTCTACAGGGCTTCCAACTGCTGGCAAGTACCAATCTCCTGTCTCCTGGTACTGGCGACCGATGATAAAAGTTCCTAGTACCAGTCAGGGCTGCAGCAATAAGTGAAAAAGATGGCACTCCAACCTGCATATGTGACATCCATATTTGCAAAGTTGCCTCTGTGAGATCCTCCTCTGCATAAAAGGCATCTAGAATCCTAATACTGACAGAGCATCCCCTCAAGTGAGGTGTAGAAATCATTAGTACTACCGAAAAGAGGTATGAAGTAGAAACACCAGTGGCAATGCATATTGGCCCACCTCTGTCCAAAGCCCAATCATCAACATAGAATCTATCAATCCGTGCATGTGTAGGCAGCTATTGTCTCCTGCTCGACCACGAAGACAAGAGAGCGTGAGTCTAATTATGAAAGGCATCATCAATCCAAGTATCTCTGCCACTGAAACGAAACAAGAAGGCATCCCAAGCTGCTCTCTCCAGAGAGTGAATGTCACCCTCTCTACCCACTTTTTTAAGAAAAGGCAACTCAACCATGTTGAAGTCACCTCCAATCAACCATGAATCTGCAATGGGGGCCCAAGAGAGCAGCTCCTTCCACATAAGGATACGGTTCCCTCTATCGTGATTAGATAACCACGCTATTAACTGAATATGGGTGGCAAATAAACTATTGAGAAGAAAATCAACCACAAAGTTACCCCACGAACCAGATTAGACTATTGAGAAGAAAGAAACCACTTCGTGATCTAGCATCTTCGTTTCATGCAACTGGTCTAGCAGGTTCTTAAGTTAATTTTAATGATCGTTAACCCTCTGTCCTTCTTGCATACTAATCCTATTAAGCTGCCTTTTTATACCTAACGCTTTTGTGTGCTACCATCTTCATAAGTAGATTGAAGCGCTTTCCCACCACAAAGCCCTGAGGCTTTGCACCCTTTGTGATACACAATAGGTGGAGAAGACTGAGGAGCATGTCCTCATGGATGCCCCACGTAATATGCGATCGGAGGGAGATACCAATGTCTTTTCTCCATGGATGCACACATATGAGCAAAGTCATCGACTAGATGTGAGGTACTTCGTGCATGAGTTCACCCAATTAGGTCTAGACTCGAAGACGTGTTGTGGGACATGGTCCCAAACAGCAGGAGATCACAAACTTCTTATTCATAGGAGAAGAAGTGGAGGGGAGACGTTAGGATCGAAACCTTGATCTTTGGGCATGCTAGCTCAATAGGAGACTCGATACAAGCCTAGCGAGCACCCGCCCATCCCAAGCACCATCATTATAGCATGCCAGCATCAAGCTGCCTCAAGCCGCCCCCGAGAGCATTCTACAAAGAGGACAAAAGGATGCTAGCAGCAGATTCCAGACATGTTTCAGCGGCACAATGACTCCAAAAGGGATTCTAGTCAAACCCACGCAGAGCTTAGGTCACTCATAACCAAGACATGAATATGACATCACAAGACATGATAGGAACTCCCCGACACGGAGTTTCTTTCCTGTAGTTCCTCGTGTCATCAGTAGTTCTTTCTTAGTGGTGTGATAAACACCTCTAGTTCCCCCCATTGGTCGTGTACTCTCACGATTCCAGTCTCTTAGGCTTTTAGGCCTTCTATAGACGTTAATAAACCTCCTTCCCTCCCCCCCCCTTGATACGGTGCGTATGAGCCATCTCTCCCATGAGCTACTGCCCTCTCTTGGAGATGTAAACCTTGCCCATGCCTCAGATACTTTGGTATTAGTGGTTCAGGATGCCCCTACCAGGTCCTTTCCCATGACTCGATCTATAGCACACTTCCCAGATCCCATGGTTCGATGATGAGTGTTGAGAGATGAGATCCCACCTCACACGTGAGCAGGCTTTGGGCCACCTCATGAGGACTAAGGGGCAGCGGACATCACGTCACTTGACATGCCGGAAGAGACAGGCTTTCCTTTCACATAGCATGGATGATGTGATCAGATCCTTTCAAGGAGGTGATCCCACTTTTGCATGGTGTCTTCTCTTTGAGCGTAAGTCACCCATCCCCATCACTGATATGGGCACCTGGCACAGGTACATGACCTCGCTCTAAGATGTGCCAATACAGGCACCACTGGATATGTCTTCCCTGCCCAGGCCCACCACATCCATCTTGTTCACTGCACAGCATGTGCAAGATCCATTGCATTGGCTCCACAACCCCATCCCGACAAGCTCCAGCCCCGCTCCAACTCTCGACCACAACAAGCTCCAAGCCTACCAAAACCAAGAAAATCAAGAAATCCAGTTTCAGATTCAAGAAAGTGCAGAAGGAAGGACCACAACATCAAATTTCACCCAATGTAGCTCTAATAAAAGATAAGGAAGGGCAGCAAATAGCAACCAGCATACCTGAAGATCACCCGGGACAATAAACATGTGAGGAATCCATCTCTTTCTGCAGTCTTACATTTCTGCAAAACAGTGGCAAAATAGTGACCCTGCACAATGCCTATGTGTAGATATTTGGGGGAAACAAGCATTGACAATGCCATGACAGCCTCCACAGCAGGGACAACCCCAAATACTACATCCAATGTCCTCACCAGCCTTCAAAAGATATGTCTTCATTGATAGAAAAAATTGACATTCTGGAATCTACAAACGTGGCCATTCTTGGTGGAGAAAGCACATGTAGACAAGACACTTGCTGACGTGAAAAAACATGGATGTAAAATGCAAGAGGAATGGAGAAAAGAAAAACGGAAAAGGAGGAATGGGAGAAAGAAAAGGCATTTGTGAAAAAAATAAGCTCCAAGATAGGATGCATGTTCTAGAAATTGAAGTGCAGCAAGTAAAAGATATGAAAGTGACTCCATAAGAGAATTGCAAAGCAATGGAAGAGTTGGAAAAAATATATATATATCAGGAATGAGATTGCAGCCATGCAGGAAAGAATGCAAGGCACACATGCTGAGCTTAAACAACAAATCAGCAACAGGAAAACCAAGATGATGGAATGGAAAGATGTGGTAAAAAAGGGCACAACAGCCCCAAAGAAAGAATTCATCTCAGGAAGAAGATTGCAGCCATGCAGGAGGAGATAGCAGCCATGCAGGAAACAATGCAAGGCACACATGCAGAGCTTACACAACAAATCAGCAACGGGGAAGCCAAGATGATCGAATGGAAAGATGTGGTCAAAAAGGGCAAAACAACCCCAAAGAAAGAATTCATCTCAGAAGCACTTCAGGAGGAAAAGAGAAGGACCAGCAAAGCGCTAAATGTCTTGGTGAGGGCCAATGGGAGACACTCCCATGGGAGATGCCAAGATATTGTTCACCAAAATGGGTGTCAATCTCACTTGCGAGACAGCCTGAAGGGTCGGCAAACCGGAGGCACTTACCAAGCCACTAGTGCTGAAGTTCTGGACAACCATGGACAGGAAGACCCTCATGAGCATGAGAGCGACTCTGAAGGGAACCAGGATCTGCCTAGATGATGACCTTACACTTCTACAACAAGAGCACCGAAGGGAAGGTATGGTACGAGTAACGACAGCGAGAGAAGCAAGGAAATGGGCAGCATATAGGGATGGTAGGGTGATCGTCCGAGAAAGAGGAGGCAAGGAAGATAAGGAAGAGAAGGAAGAGGGACAACTATGACAATATCGAGCTCATGGGATGTGTGCACACTCTGGACTGAATATAGCAGTATGGAATTGTAATGGCACACTATGGTTTGACCCAGGAGGTCTCTCATAGACATACAATAATAGAGATATGATCTTCTACGCTGAGACACACGAGAGCCCAGAGAGGGGGCTGCCCATAGTAACAGAATACACATGGGAGTCAGCTCAAAGGAGGGAGTTGAGGAGAGATAGCGGAGTACGAGGCTCGGGAGGGTGGCTGTCCTTTTCAAGTCATGCCTGAGACCACTCATGTCGGTGGTTTGGAGAGAAGAGCATGCATGACACGTGGATACGAGTTCAGCTTCCAGATGCTCGACCTATCTTCATTGCGGTGTGCTACTTCCCTACAGACATGTCATCCTATGCACGAGAGGTCACTATAGACGGACACAGCCCATATGAGATAATCCATGATGACATCATGGAGTTCTCCAGACAACGAGACACCCTCTTGCTAGGGGATTTCAATGCACGGATAGGAAATCGGCACGTAGGCCTGCTTGACTTCACCGATGACAGAGATCCATACATAGTCCCGGAGCTAGATGCAGCTGATCTCAAGATACTGAAGCAATCTGCAGATGCCCCACAAGTGACAGGATATGGACGAGATCTGCTTGAGCTGGGGGCTATCCACGACTTGATCATTTATGATGGTTTTCAGAGATGGCCATCATCTGGAGGACTCATCTGCTTCCCACATGGTGGTGGGTCTAGTACAATGGATTATCCACTAGGCCCACTAGACTTGGTCTTACGGATATATGACTTTCCCATATTACCCTCCCCCACCACCACCACTCAGAGCTGACCACTCATACTTGGCCTTCCATATCTCTGCCACTATGCCAGCCACAGGGAGACCCCCCCCCCCTCCCCCTGCCTGCATTCATCGAGATCCACTTTGATAGTGCCCTTGACCCACTGTATGTGAGTCACCCAACCAGAGAGCTCGCTAGCGCCTCCGACACCCTTGTCTCTGTGGTACATGACGCTGCTACCAGATCCTTTCCCACGACTAGTGGACCAACGCGGATCCGAGATGGGAAGATGCCCAAAAACCCTTGGTTCGACGATGAGTGCAGAGAGGCGAGAGCCCACCTGACGCAAGAGCGGGCTTTGGGTCATCTAACGCCACCTGAGACACAGTGGATCTTTCAACGATTGACACGTAGGAGGCAGGCCTTCCTCACACATAGGATGGACAAGATTGTCAGATCTTTTCCAGGAGGAGACCCGACCAGTGGATGGGGGTTTCTATCGGAGGGGAAGACACCTATCCCTATCACGGACGCAGATGTGTGGGACACGTATGCATGTTCCCTCTATGATGCCCAGATGCAAACACCACCGTATATGTCCTCTATGCCCAGGCCCATCACTTGCCACTTGTTTACCACATAGAATATAAAGGCTGCACTTCCATGGTTACATAATCGGAGAGCGCAGGACCATGAGAGCCTACGGACTGAACACTTTGCACATGGACATGAGGTCCTAGCCCCGGTCCTAGCACAGATGTTCAACCGCCGAGCTGTATGCCACGGCTTCCCATCTGCTGGAGCACTAGCACTATTGTACCGATACACAAAGCCGGAGACCCTATGGAGATGGGGAACTACCGTATCCTCATGATTAGCCACACTCTGGCCAAGATCTATGGATCAGTCTTAGAGAGGGAGCTCAACACTCATACAAAGGCGGGCACTAAGGCAGGTAGGATGTCGGAAACAACAATCTACCCTAGATCACATTTTCACTCTGAGGGCTATCATTGATGAGGCGAGGTCTAGACACCAAAAGGTCTACACATGCTTTGTAGACTTTCGGAAGGCTTTTGACACTGTCCCATAGTCCCGCATGATAAGGAGACTACAGGAGCTAGAGATCCCAAAGACACTGATATGGGAGGTGATGAGCCTGTATGAGTCAAACAGAGGCAAAGTTCACGCCCCAGGTAGTCTATCGGATTGGGTCAAGAGTACAATTGGAGTGAAGCAGCGTTGCCCATCTCATCAACCCTCTTCGGGCTTTACATTGAGGAGGCGAAGGATCACTAGTAGCCGATCTCATGATACAAATATTGCTATACGCTGATGGCATAGTCCTTATCTCATCCTCAGTGGAGGGGCTGTACAGACATTTGGAGGCCCTAGAGGTGTTCTGCAGAAAGAGAGACCTAACAGTCAACCTTGAGAAGACCAAAATTATGGTCTTCAACACCTCACATGAAGTGCTTCGTCGACTCAGCTTCACTTACCGAGATGAGCCGGTGGAGATAGTGGAGTCCTACACCTGTTTAGGAGCACTCTTTAAAGGACCCCTTTTCACTGTGACACATGCAGCCCATGCACAACTCACACGGGGGCGGGGTGCCCTAGCCCGATTGTAGAGACAGTCCTTCCAGGCAGACTTTCAGGATCCACTGACGAAGTGCTAGCTCTTAGATACGCTAGTGTGACCGACTACCATTTATGCAGCACCTTTCTAGCAATGTAACCTACCGGTAGTAGAATGGAGGAGATTTGAGCGGCTACATGTGAATATGATCGAACAATACAAAAATCAAGAATCCATTCCCCATTCCCAGAATTGAAGTTGCCTATCTTCAATCAAGAGCTCATCTTGCCTATCCTCAGTCGACCGGTGAAGTTGGTCCCACAGACAGCATACTTAGGTCCACTCACTCGAGAAGAATAGCTGATCAGTTGACCAATGGCCAAGGACCTCCCCTTATTGTCCTTCACATTTGGGTTCTCTCTCTCGCAACGACGATAGTGCGAAGTATTTATTTTCTTGTCACAAACACTAGCCTTAGGTGTGGATGCTCGTTTAGTGGCCCCAAACCTCAACTTTCATTGTATCTTATTCCTTTTAGAATGCCTATCCATGACAATGGCACACAATTAGTGGTCTAAGAGAAAAGCCTTCTGTCCTTCGCCAACCAGCAGATCAGGAGAGGCCGAGATCCAAAGGCAGTGATACAATAGACTTGACAGTGGGTTGATGCACAAATTATGCTTGGGGATCTTTCCTCCATGTTCACTAGACCAAGGGCATGACCGATGGGGGTTATAGTGGCTCTTGTCAGACGTAGGGCCATCACTAGAAGACCACATCCACAAACCATTGTCATCATAGCTCTATCACAAGTTTCCTATCATCACAACCTCATTCATCGCCGGCCCTCCCTTCAGCTTCCACCTTGGCCACAGGTCCACACTTCTTTCATTGATTATGTTGTATTCATTGTCATAGGTGATATCAAGGTGTACTACTAGCCTCCACTCAGAGCATGATCACCAAAGCTTTTGTAGCCAAACAGCATGAACAAAAAAGCTCAAGGAGACGGCAGATCCAAGGACCAAAGCGAGAGACACCACAAACTTGCCAGCGGATTGATGCACAAATCAAACTAGGGGACTTTCCATCCATGCTCATCAGATCGACAGCACGGCCATCAAGCGTGACAGTGGCCCTTATTCGATGTAGGGCCATAGCTAGGAGACCGCAGTGGACCACACACACCGACAACTATCAACGCTCTATCACAAGCTTTATGCAAACTACAGCCTCATACATCAACGACCCCCTCTTAGGCCTGACCTCTGCACTAGCTTCGAGATGATCATCACAGTGTTGTCTGCTCTCATCTTCTCTATGAGCTCAAAGATCTCTCTTTGTGCAAGAGTCGTTATGATTACAGATATTTTGTATTCGCCATGGGTGTTGATGCTTGCTTAGAGACTCCACCATTTTAATTAAAGGATCAAGTTCTTTCAGTCTCATAGACCCATCAGTCTTTCGACGGGCAACAGCCCCGAGTAGTGGACCAGCAGTGGAGGAGCGGATAGCCACCATGTAGTTGACTATCAAGGAGACTACCAGATGGGTGGGAAATAGGAGCCTGCAAAGGAAACCATTCTTGGACAGCAACAGAGAGCCAATAAGACTCTCAACATCAGACTTAGATTCCATGCATCGTCACCACTGCTGCAGAAAGTATGGCCCATCTAGTGCAACAGACCTCATACCCCTCATATTTCAATTTTCCATTGAATTCTAAGTAGATGGAAACTCTAAAGTTAAGCAACCCCAAAAGTTTAAAGAAAGCAATATCCAAAGAATATGAGTAAATAACATCATTAAAATGTAGAAGTACAGTACCGCTGCTACTCGCGTGAGCTTCCCTAGAGGATGATCCTCAACTCCCGAGCGAGTTCCCTCAAGGCCTAGTATACGTGTGCAAGCACTCACAAAATGTCTAGCATAGTCGTAAGTATGAAAACTGCAAAATAACAAAGCAAGTTGAACCCTACGTTAGATATATAAGGATTCATATAGCCTTGGACACATCAGGTCTGCAAACTCATCTATGATCGATACATGTTGAAAGTCAGTCCAGACAAAACCTCAGTTATTCCAAAACACACTGCTGGATGTAACAATTCACTATTCTTGTAAATCCCCCTTTCAACCGAAAAAGAAAGGTTTGGCAACTGTTTGGATGCCAATTGGTTGAATGAGATTTGTTATGTATGAAGCCAATCTTCTGCAATTCCAGCCATCCATCACCTTACAATACAAGATCTCATTCGATACGCTCCATAATTGTAACCGTGAACTTAAGAGTAGAGAGGAGATGAGAGTGGAAGAGCAAGACAAAAAGATGTGTATCCACCAACTAGAGAAATACAAAGAGTGTGTGTTATATAGTAAAAAGCCAGTGTGGCGTTCACAAAAGCATCTCACAGGAGTACCTAGTATACATGAAGTAGCTGCTATCAGCTTGCTAAACTACATCCTGAATTTCTGCAAAAAACCATGTGCATACTTTGTTTGTTACATGCAACAATATGTGATGTTTGCCAAAATTCAATGCCAAGAGAGAGTTTGACAAGCCAAAACAATCATGTCCAGTGTTTTTGAAGGTTCATCTTAAGTCCTCATATTCTTGCTCGTAAGTACGATATCATTCACATTGTATGATCTCTCATCCGAAATTATCTTTCCTTACTCCTAGTACGTATGATATCATCAGCATAATAAAATAGCACAATCAAATCTTTCCCCTTTTCATAATATACAAATTAGGCTCAATGGGAGTTATCACAAAGCCCTTGGACAAGAAAAACTGGTTTATCTTCTAATACCCTGCACAAGGTGCTTGCTCCAGCCAACAAAGAGCTTGGAAACCTTGTGCTTGTCCAGAAACAACAAATCTTGGGGCTTCTACACATAAACCTCCTCCCAAAGATCCCCCTTTTTTGCAGCTGTTGAGCAGGCATGTCTATCAAATGGGAGCTCATCCTGTAGTCAGGTATTTGTTGCCACAATTTGGCATTACTCACCTTCAATGACTCAATACGCCACCAAAATAAGGATAGAGACCAACAAATGATCTGATACTCCTCCCCTATGTCACTGAGTCGTGTCGTTTGGAACAGATCTAAAACCACATCATCAACGAAGCAGACTTTATAGGCAATGATTTTCCGCACAAAGGCAAGACACACATATTCTCACAGCACCAAAAATGTAAACAATTACACAAGGAGAGAACTGAATCAATAGAGGTGCCCTACGCTGGAGAAGGGGGACAAGCATCCTTAAAAGACCTGAAAGAGGGAGCCTATCAAGAAGGGCTTGGCATTGAAGGACCTGCCTGCACTACCAAGGAGGAGGAAGTAGCACCACCTACTGACACAGCCCCTTAGGGCTGGGGGTATCTACACTGCAGCAGGGTCTATAATCCTTCTAAAAAACTGGGTGCAGTCTTCCAAGGGGGTCTCCTTCTCCTATCCCCTACCTTTGAGCCTGCGGAGGAGGGGTAGGTGTCCCTGTCCACTTCCCTACCTATGTCCGTCTTCTAGCTCCTCTTTGCATTCTTATTTGCATAATGTCTGTTTCTTCAGTTCTGGACAACGTTCCGGGCCATACCTGGAGGAATTTAGGGGAGGAAAATGCTGAGTGGGCTCCTATGTTTATGCCCTGACTCACCACCCTGCCCTGCCCCCAACAGCCAACAAACCTTAGGTAGGCTTGGTGAGATGGCCACACTCCCTACAAGAATGGCACTGTCTTGGGAGCCTGGCTACCTCCACCCAATGAAGCACAACCCTCCAAAAAGGGTCTCCAGATAAATGCTAGAGGGTAGGGTGGAGGGATTTGTGACTACAAGTTGAACCTTTCACACCCCATCATCCATGATGAGCTGAAGCAAAACATACAAGCAGCAGCAATAATAACAGTAGCATCGACCACAAGTAGAGACTACTAATCAAGGAAACGTTAGTCTTATGGCATGCTTGAGAATCACAGGGGCAGCGGGTACCTCAAAATGACTTTCTTCTTGTACATCCACTTACATCCTACCGCATTTTTTCTAGGTGGAAGATGCACAAGTTCCCAAGTGTCATTCTTTAAAAAAAGAGATGCATTGACCAACAGCTTGGTCGTGGCCGTCTAACGAGGTGGCAAGAGTTAGATTTGATTTCACGGTGGAAAGGAAGAAAGATAAAGACAATCCAATTGCTGATCTCCTAACAATGGAAGAAACACAACATTAAATAGACAGGAATATGGGAATCCTTGACAAGGGCTAGCTACATCTGACAATGTGATATTATATATATTTTACAGATGTAACAAGTTAAGACATTGTCAACTGGCCTGATAAGATCTCTGCTACTTTATGTGATTCATACTAAGCTGTACATTGTACACTACAGCAAATGTCACTATAGCAGTTTTGCAACATGATGCAATTTATTCCCACCTTTTTTGTGTGTGTGTGTGCGTGCACATGCGCACATGTGCATGTGTGTGTGTGTGTGTGCACACATGCATGTGTATGTGTGTGTACACGTGTCTGTATCTATGTGTGTGTGCCCGTGCGCACACACAGTAGATAGATAGTATAGATAGTATTGGTAGATTACTACTCTACAAACAAGGATGATGGAATATTGCATACACTGAAATTGCAAAGGATTCTACGTGCACCTTAATAGCTACATTGCCTTCATAGCTCCCTAGAGACAATGTGTGGTATGGGTGTGCAAAGCGAACCCCTTAGTTGACGAGAGACTCGAATAACGCACAAGAATCACCCAACCAAGGTGAAGCTGTTCTTAAGCTCGACTCGCTACTACCATACATTTTTACCGAATTTTTTTTGCACTCAAAGACCATTACAGAGGTAGCTTGCCATCTAAGCATGGGCTCTATGTATAAAGAAAGTTCTTGGAGACAAATAAAACAACACTGAAGACTAATGATAGCTGAAGAAGAAATATATATCACCAAAGGAACTCAATACAAGAGAAGGTATCAGAGAGAAGCTTTGGAGGGAGCAAACATCAGTCCTCCAGGGCAGCCAACTGTAGTGGACTTCTGCACTAGCTCCACAAGTTGGAACTGAACCAGATCTGGGACAGCAAACTGATGCAAGGTTTGCTGCAGATCTGGAGCAAAAAGAATAGTAGATGGAGAAGAAGTTGTGGCTGATTTGGAGCAGAAGTAGGAGCAGAAGTTGGGGCAGATCTGGAGCAGAAGTTGGGGCAGCCAGGAGGCAAGAAGGAGAGGCAGAGAGAAGGCAGCCAGGAGGCAGGAAGGAGAGGCAGAGAGGAGGCAGCCAGGAGGCACGAAGGAGGCAGAAGCTCAGGGTGTGCAGGGACCTCAGGAGCAGAAGCTGTGAATGAGCACCTAGGCCCCCCCCCTTTAAGTAGGGAAGGGCCAGTCGGTCAACCAGCTGGTCGGCCAGCTGGTCGGCCCAGATCTGGCCGACCTGGCCAGTCTGGTCAGCCAGATTTTGGCCGACCTGGCCAGTCTGGTCGGCCAGTTTTTGGTCAGCCAGATTTTGGCCAGTTTTGGCCTCCAATTCTGGGCTCTTCTGGTGCCTGTTTTGGCGAGGTTTTAACAGAGTATTTTGGCTTTGATTTTCGTCCTGACAGAGATTCACCTGTGGCCTTTTACCTGTATTTTATCTTACCTTTGTGCCAGTTTGGCCTTTGATTATCCTGTCCTCTAGAGTTGGAGATTGCCTGGCTTAACACCCCCTCTCAATGTCCAATGTAGAAGGGAGAAGCAAAGAGTTGTTCCAGGGGTGACCTATCTTCTTCATCAGCCTTTTTTTTTTTTTTAAATAAAAACAAGAGGGTTTTCATTTAGACAGAGATGCCTACAAAGTAGGTTTTCATCTTCACTAAATGCCCAGTAGTGATGGTACAATCAGAAAGTACAAAAAAAGAGGTACTTAAGGAGTGCCCTCGCAGGGGATTTGTTCACTTCCTTAAGCACAAGTACACAAATACTGCTAAGGAGAAGGAGGCGGTACACCAATCCCAAGCCGTGGGCTAAGATGCTCAAGAATAGGTCGGTTAACGGGCTTGGTAAGAATGTCAGCATGATTATCGGCAGCTGGAACATATACCAATCGAATAGTACCCAATTCCACTTGCTCGCGAGTAAAATGAAAGTGTACGCCAACATGTTTGGTGCGGTTGGAAAAAATGGGATTGCCGGCGAGAGCAATGGCACTTTTGTTGTCAACGTAGAGGATCGTTGGTTCAGTACAAGGAAAGTGTAGCTCTGCCAGAAACTGCCGGAGATATATGGCCTCTGTGGTACAATCATACAAGGCCCGGTATTCAGCCTCAGTAGAAGATCCAGCAACAGTTTCTTGTTTACAGCTGGACCAAGAAACAGGTGCCGAGCCGAACGAGAAAATGTAGCCGCCATGGGAACGGCGATTGTCCGGGTCGCCAGCCCGTGTCAGAATCAGTGTATCCCTGTAGTGTTAGTCCTGTAAACCATAAGAGTAAGTACCACGTATGAACTGCAAGATACGAATACATGCATGCCAATGAGTGTGCTTGGGTTCATTAAAGTACTGACTGAAAATGGAAACTGAGTAAGAAAGATCCGGATGAGTGTGAATGAGCCAAAGCAGCTTGCTAACAACCTGACGATAGAGATGTTCATCAAAGGGAGGAGACTCCAAGTCTTTTGAGAGCTTGACTGTGGGATCCAAGGGAGTGGAAGCTAGCTTAGGCTTGTGGGGAATGATCTGATCAAGGAGTTGAAGAGCATATTTCTGTTGAGAAACAAAGATACCACCAGAATGCTGAACAACTTCCATGCCCAAGAAATAGGAGAGAAGACCGAGATCGGTCATCTCGAATGTGGTGCTGAGTTGAGTTTTAATGAATTGAAGTGTGGTGGTGGTAGAGCCCAAAAGCAAAAGATCATCTACGTAAAGTAAGATAAAGCAAACCCCCTCTGAAGATTGATGTATATATAAATTCGGATCAAAAGGAGTGGAATGAAACCCATTAGTTTTGAGGAAGGTGTCTATTCGGTGGAACCAGGACCGAGGTGCTTGTTTAAGCCCATAAAGAGCTTTGCGGAGACGGAATACCTTATTTTCATGGCTAGGAGGAGAAAAACCTGGTGGGGGAGCCACATAGACTTCCTCATTGAGGTAGCCATTGAGAAAGACACTCTTGACATCCATTTGATAGATAGACTAGCTGTGATGAGCGGCTAGGGCGAGAAGAAGGCGAAAGGATGTTAATCGAGCAGTAGGTGCAAAGGTTTCCTCATAATCGATACAATGTTTTTGGCGAAATCCTTGCACTACTAAGCGAGCTTTGTACTTGTCCAGTGTTCCATCTGCTTGGAGTTTTGTTCGGAAGATCCACTTGGTTCCTATGACCTTTTTGTGACTAGGTCGATCGACCAAAATCCAGGTCTCATTGCGATCAATGCTCTCAAGCTCCTGTTCCATGGCACGATGCCACTCAGGATGTTGAACTGCCTCCTGCCAAGTGGCAGGTTCAGAATGTATGATATAGGCTGTAGTAAAAATGGAGGCAGTGGTAGTGGAAGAAGCTGTCCGGGTAGAGCGTCGAGGACCGGGAGGAGGAAGTTCTAAGGGAACAATCCTGAAATCCTTCATAGTTTGTCGATACCAGCGTGGCAGCGGGTCGTGAGAAGAGGATCGAGGAACAGGAGAAGCAATGGGTGGAGAAAAAGCAATTTCAGGGGAAGAGAAAGAAGTTTCGGGTGGAGAGAAAGAGATTTCGGAGGAAACGGGAGTAGGTATGTCATCAGCAGGGAGAATAGAGGAATTTTTTAGAACATCTCTTTCATCGAAGACCACATCACGGCGAACCAAAACTTTGTTTGTGCAACGATCAAATAAGCGATAAGCTTTGGCTTCCGCTGAGTAGCCAACGAGAAGTAGAAGTTCAGCACGAGGTTCTAGTTTACCGCGAGTATCATTGGGAGTATGAGTGTACGCGCGGCATCCAAAGATGCGGATATGAGAAATAGAGGGTCGGTAGCCATAGAAGGCCTCAAAAGGCGTCATGTTCGGGATGGGCTGAGTAGAGCAACGATTAAGGAGATAGACAGAAGTATTCACAGCTTCTGGCCAGAGACGTTCAGGCAACTCGGCTGCAAAAAGCATGGAACGTGCCATGTTCATGACTATGCACTGTCTCCGTTCGACATGAGCATTTTGGGAGGGCGAATTGGGAGATGTAAGATGGCGTTGGATACCATGCTCGTGAAGGAAGTGAGTGAATTCATGGGAAATGAATTCACCACCATTATCACTACGAGCAATCCCAATAGGCTTTCCCATTTGATTCATGATGACCAATTGAGCCCAAGTAGCAAAGAAGGAAAAAGTGTCAGATTTCTCTTTCATGAAGAACACCCATTGATATCGAGAGTAATCATCCACAATTAAGAAGAAATATTGTGAGCCATTCAATGAAGGAACAGGAGATTTGCCACTAATATCGAGGTGGATTAGACGCAATATCTCACTAGCTTGAGAAGTGGAATGAGAAGAAAAAGGAGTTCAGCTTTGTTTGCCTAATTGGCATGGACGGCAAATATCTTTGGCTCGCGATAATTTAGATAGGCCATCAACCAGATGATCCCGAGACATTTCATATAAAGAGTCATAGGACAAATGTCCCAGACGATAATGCCACAATCGTTCTGTGTCAGTTGGATCTTTCAGGGTAGCAAGACCATGAAGCCGATGAAACTCAGAGCCGGTATTGGAGGGAGTCTCAAGAAATCGTGTTATGAGGTACAGAGCATGAGGTTGGGCTTCGCCCCAAGCTAAAAGGAGTCCCGATGTCTCATCTATGATTTCGACATGCATCTTTGTAAATAGCACCGCGCGACCAAGAAGGCAAAGTTGATGGACGGAAAGAAGATTGACCCCTAATTGGGGGACATAAAACACTTGATCCAATTGAGCAAGATTGGGGCCTTTGTCGGTATCAAATGTGATTGAACCAACGCCACGAATAGTAACGACAGAGTTATTGCCACAACGGACTCCCCCTATTGCCGGTTGGCGAGAAATGAAGAGATCATGATGAGGGGTCATATGATGAGTGGCTCCACTATCCACAATCCAAGGGGCTTTAGAGCCACATGGAAGAGTATGAAATGCTGATCCAGATATGGATGCGGAGGAGTCAAGCTCGGTGATATGGATCAAGGCTTGAGAAGTGAAGTCTAGAGAATCTCCAGTGGACTAGTCAGACAGGCCTTCGGGAGTTATGAAAGGAGGAGATGGGGTGAAATGATTAGTGACATGGCCCTGTGGTCTCCAAAGACCAGCGTTAGGTGGAGGAGGACCACTCCTAGGGCGCCAACGAGGTGGCACAGGAGTTGTGGTGGGGGGCTGTGGGAGAATGCCTTTGGCTTTGGAGCGACATTCGTCATCAACATGCCCAACTTTCTGGCAATGCTGACAAAACCGATTCTTTTTGGGAAGGTTGTGCCAGGCGGGTTTAATACCAGAGGAGTTATTGAAGTTAGGAGTGGGAGAGGGCTTCCCGGAGCTGAGTTGATCTTTTTGAATCCCGGAGAGAAGAGCCCCCTCTGAAGCAGGAACACTATGTTTTTGGTGGACCTGAGAGTAGAGACGAGCATAACGCAAAAGTTGACATTCGAACTCATAAAAAGTAGGAAGGGAGGGTTGAGAAATGATTTGCTGCATAAAACTAAAATACTTGGGCGGGAGTTTGTTCAAAAAGAAAGTAACTTGGTCATCCTCGGATTTGGGAGGACCAGTTGTGGCAAATTCAGCAACTAACCGCCGGTAGTCTGCCAGTTTGACCTTGAGATCATCGTCAGCAGTGATCTGGAATTGCTGGAGATCGTGGTCAAGATTGATGCGACGAGTACGATCTCGGGCTGCATAGCGGTCAGTGAGATGTGCCCATCGCTCAGAGGCAAGGTCAAAATGCTGTAATTGAGAGTGAAATTCAGACAAAAGACCTTGCATGATTTCGACAATGGCAGTGGCATTACGATGTCGCCACGAGCGAACTACCTGATAAGGATAAACATGAGGATTGGGTTGCGGTTCAGTACCTTGAACGAGTTCCCATAGGTCTTGAGAATCAAGCACATGGCGCATGAGATTTGACCATGTGGTATAATTATACCCGTTAAAACGAGTCATATCAGTAAAAGCATGTCTGGCTGTTGCAGAGACAGGGTGAGAGGAAGAAAGGGAATGATAGGGAGAAGCAACTGATGGAGGCATGAGAGAATTCAGAACAGGAGCGGAGTGAGAAGAAGGGAGAGGCGGCACCACCGAAGGAACAAAAGGATTCGGAGAAGGTCCTGAGGGGGAGGGATAAACATGAGAGGCGGGATATGACATGAGAGGGGAAAAAAGGGCAGCGAGAGAGATAGAGGGAAATAAACTATAGGAGCCCAGTGGCATGGGAGAAGATGGAGGATGAGAAGCCATTGGAGGAAAGATGGCAGCGGAAGATATGAGAGGGATGGGAGGGAAGGAAGAATGAGAACCGAAAGCAAACTCATTGTTTGACGCATTTCTCCTTTCTCATCTACGAGTGTTCACATGCATGTATGGATCTGTGTCCTCGTGATTACTCGTTCCTATGCCTTGCATAACAGATGGAGTTGCACCAAGGGAATAGGGCAACATACCTTGCACTGATTCTTGTGGGATAGGCATTGTCGAATAACCCATTGTCCTCATGCCGGCCTGTCCTCTTTCGTCAGGGTATATTTGTTCTTCGTCGGCACCGAACTTGAGATGTTGCTCTGCTTCTTCTGAGTTAAATAGAGGTCCTTGTTGACGTATCGGAGAAAAACGTGGAGAAGAAGAAGCACGAGGTGTGCGGGTACCTGCTTCAAGTTCCTTCCATTTCTGAAATTCAGCAAATTCTTTAAAGAGTTTGGAAAGGTATTCATCACCTTCGATCCTTGCAGACTCTCTCTCGACATATGACGAGGGTGGTGGTTGAATAGAGGTCGATTCAGGCTGAGATCGCTTCGGGGAAGAAGGAGAAGACATCTTCAGTTGATGATCTATCTTCCAAGCTTTCCAGGTCAAGGCTCAGGTGTCGATAGGCACACCTTGCTCTGATACCATATAAAGAAAGTTCTTGGAGACAAATAAAACAACACTGAAGACTAATGATAGCTGAAGAAGAAATATATATCACCAAAGGAACTCAATACAAGAGAAGGTATCAGAGAGAAGCTTTGGAGGGAGCAAACATCAGTCCTCCAGGGCAGCCAACTGTAGTGGGCTTCTGCACTAGCTCCACAAGTTGGAACTGAACCAGATCTGGGACAGCAAACTGATGCAAGGTTTGCTGCAGATCTGGAGCAAAAAGAACAGTAGGTGGAGAAGAAGTTGTGGCTGATTTGGAGCAGAAGTTGGGGCAGATCTGGAGCAGAAGTTGGGGCAGCCAGGAGGCAGGAAGGAGAGGTAGAGAGAAGGCAGCCAGGAGGCAGGAAGGAGAGGCAGAGAGGAGGCAGCCAGGAGGCACGAAGGAGGCAGAAGCTCAGGGTGTGCAGGGACCTCAGGAGCAGAAGCTGTGAATGAGCACCTAGGCCCCCCCCCTTTAAGTAGGGAAGGGCCAGTCGGTCAACCAGCTGGTCAGCCCAGATCTGGCCGACCTGGCCAGTCTGGTCAGCCAGATTTTGGCCGACCTAGCCAGTCTGGTCGGCCAGTTTTTGGTCGGCCAGATTTTGGCCAGTTTTGGCCTCCGATTCTGGGCTCTTCTGGTGCTTGTTTTGGCGAGGTTTTAACAGAGTATTTTGGCTTTGATTTTCGTCCTGACAGAGATTCACCTGTGGCCTTTTACCTGTATTTTATCTGACCTTTGTGCCAGTTTGGCCTTTGATTATCCTGTCCTCTAGAGTTGGAGATTGCCTGGCTTAACACTATGTGCACCCTAACAGCTAGATTGCCTTCATAGCTCCCTAGAGGCAATCTGTGGTATGGGTGTGCAAAGAGAACCCCTTAGTTGAGGAGAGACTCGAATAACGCACAAGAATCACCCAACCAAGGTGAAGTTGTTCTTAAGCTCAACTCGGTACCACCATAAAGCTTTACCGAATTTGTTTTGCCCTCAAAGACCATTATAGAGGTAGGTTGGGATGCCTAGGTGTCATCAAGTTGTAAATATTCCAAGTACAAAGTTGGCCTGTTATTTGATCATAATTAAAGAGTTCCTCACTTATTATGGTCAAAGAGTTCTTTTAATTGGTCAAAGCATTGACTTCGGTCAAAGACACTTGACTTCGATCAAGAAGGCCTGACTTCGGTCAGTGAGACTTGGTTTAGGCCAAGAGGGTTGACTTTAGTCAACCAAGATATTAGAACCTCGGTTGGATGGACAAATTTGGTTATAATTAAGGCGCCTTGAGCATTGGCATCCCCTTAATTATAGTCGAAGAGGGTTGACCTCGTCAATCAGAGAAATTAATGTATGTGTGTGCACATTGGTTTGCTTGGTGGGGTCTAGGGATTCTTTTTGCATGCAAAAAGCTAATAGTTAATGCGTGCCATGGTGGTGTGCTTCACTAAATTGTTGCAAGTACCAAAAGGGGTTAAAATGCCCTATATGTTATGGAGCTAAGGAAGAACCTTACCAAAGCAAATTGACCATGGGAGTTGGAAGGCCCAGAAAGACCCAACCCATGGCCTGAGTTTAGATAGTGGCTAAAATCTTGACACTTGTCACTTGCCAAGAGTAGAGAGTTCATAATCTGAATTTTTCACATAGTATAATCAGCCTATGAGCTGCAAATCTTGTACGCTGTAATCTTTTCTTTGTGAAATAAAATACCTACTGGGGGTCTAGCCTATTGGTTCTGGGCCCTAATGTGCCTATGAGTGAGAAGAGAGCATTCGTGGAAGTTTCATGAAGCAAGCGCTTATTGCTTCGTTCAGAGCAAGGGGCTTCTTTGTGGATTGTATTGGTATCAGAGCTTTGCCTTCATCACCTTCTTAGGTGGTGGCAGATCCAGACGAAGTGGTAGGGAACCTGATCATGGAGCGATCAAAAGCTGGCTTGTATGCCTCGAGGGAAAAACCGCGATAGTCATATAGTCTTTTGGCAATTCTACTACAAGCAAATAATACCAACAGGAACCCATCACACAATTTGGCATATTTTTCATCATTAGTGTAGGAGAGTGGGAAAAAAAAACGTAGGCCAAATTCCAACTTCACAGGCCTTAAAAGATAAAAGACTTGGGTGATTTGATGCCTAAGACACTTTGGGGAATTATGCCTTAAGGGGACAGCCAACTATTGGCACAAAGGGGAAAAACTGTCAAAGCAAGCTTTAGATGCAACATACCTCTTGCTGAGGGATCTCCAAGCTGAGTAGAAAAGACTTATCACTGTGAGGATTAATTAATCTTGTACCTCCTTTGTGTGAGGGCTGACAAAACTCAAGCCAAGATTGCGCTGATGGCCTCACAAGAATGTGCTAACTTACTCCATGAGGGGATTGCTGAGCCTGTTGAGGGAGCAAGATCTAGAGATGCAGATGCCTACAAACATTGTTAGCATAGCTAGCAGAAGCAAGGAAGGACCCGCTGTTTTGTAGGTTGGAGAACCTTGGTTGTGAGAAGAGCATGAGAAGACTCATTTTGGAGAACCTTGGTTGTGAGAAGAGCATGAGAAGACTCATTTTGAAGAAGGCAGGAAAGAGAGAAGAAGGAAAAGATCTCTTCGTTCAACCCCTTCTCTTTCCTCAAATGATGCATCCAGGAATAGTAAAGCGCCCCACCATGAGGGCAAGAAAAAGAGGAAAAGAGATGATCATGAAGAGAGATCTCATTTCAGGAAGAGGAGGACTAAGCATCATAATATACCTTCAAGTCCTTTTCTTCTAGTTCCACCTCTTCAACTTCATCTACTTCTTCTTCTAGGTCATTGACACCTATGTCCAGAAAGAAAAGTGTTCCTCATTTATTTTTAATAATGATCGAAGAGTTCTTTTAATTGGTCAAAGCATTGGCTTCGGTCAAAGACACTTGACTTCGGTCAAGAAGGCCTGACTTCGGTCAAGGAGACTTGTTTAGGCCAAGAGGGTTGACTTTAGTCAACCAATATATTCCAACCTCGGTTGGACAGATTTGGTTATAATTAAGACATTGTGACTATTGGCTGAAGCCCCTTTATTATAGGCAAAGACGGTTGACCTTGGCCAACCAATGAAATCAATGTATGTGCGTGTGCATTGGTTTGCTTGGTGGGGACGCCCAAAAAGACTAGGATTAGCCTAAAGATTATTTCTGCATGCAAAATGCTAACAATTAATGGGTGCCATGGTGGTGTGCTTCATTAAGTTGTTGCAAGTAAGAGGGGTTAAAATGCCCTACATTTTATGGAGTTGAGGAAGATCCTTACCAAAGCAAATTGACCATCGGAGTTGGAAGGCCCAGAAAGACCCAACCCATGGCCTGAGTTTAGATAGTGGCTCAAATCTTGCCACTTGGCACTTACCAAGAGTAGAGAGTTCATCTCTCCTTGTAATCTGAATTTTTCACGTATGTGTAATCAGCCTGTGAGCTGCAAATCTTGTACTCTATAATCTTTTCTCTGTGAAATAAAATAACTACCGGGGGGGGTCCAGCCTGTTGTTTCTGGGCCCTAATGTGCCTATGAGTGAAGAGAGAGAGCATTCATGGAGTTTTCATGAAGCGCGCGTTGATTGCTTTGTTGACTAAATCTTGCACCAGTGATAACGTAATGGACAGCAAAGACTTTCAGAGCAAGGGCCTTCTTTGTGGATTATAATAGATGCCAGAATTTGTGTCCTATTACAAATAGTGAATCTTGGACAGCCAAATCAAATGAAAGACTGGAAAGGCAGGAAGATACCAACTGCAAACAGCAGAATATCTGCCCAAAAAAACAAAAGATAGACTCCCATAAGAATCCAAAGATTTTTTTTGTGTGTGTGACGGATAGACCCATGATGGTCGAGGTCAACTCAACAAACAAATTCACAAAACATGATGATCAAGCTAGTGTTAGCCTTTAGGTCGCTTGATTGGGGAGAGCAAAGCAAAGGACCAGATAGTGGCAAAAAATCTAGAGCTCCAATATTGAATTGGCAAATTCAGTACTTACTGGAAAGCAGACGCTAATAGAAGACGTTCAATGCATTAATGAAGTCATTCCAAGGATGGTCAACTTTAAAAACTATTTCACAAAACAATCCAATGAGACAAGTCAGTCATCTCACACACAATCAAAAAATCAACAATAGCAAATCCAACAAATATATCAAAAACAAAAAGGGGCAGAGTCCACACTCCCACCTGAAGATTTTGTACAGGATATGAGAAATCCTACAATGTGCAAAAGGAAATCAACTACCATGAACAAGGCATTGAAATAACTTGACCAGTACCCACGGAAACCTTTCAAAACGTCAATTTACCAGAAAATACAGTTAAAGAGAATGAAGCTCACCAAATGAAAGCAATAAATTTGTGAGAGACAAATTTATTACTACATTAGAGGAAGCAACACTTGCACCATTGACAAAAGTTGTCTTGCAACTGAAGTAAAATTAAGTACAATGAAAAAACCAAGGAATATGAAGGTCTACTTTAAAATGCAATTGCAGGAGAGAAAAGAATAATACAAGACACCATTGTAAGGAATAAGGACCTCACATGAATGTTGGAGGTGGTGGCCTTCACCCCTCGGCATGGTTAATTGAAAAATTGAAGAGGGGGGCTTGCGAGCATTTGACACGTGTATTAAGACAACTAATCCCATAAGCATATGGGGACTTTGAATCTCCTTGGATATAAAAGGCTCAATTGAACCCTCTCTCTTATCCCTCCAGGGACCTTTTGGGGGAGAGAGAGGCATGCGTGGCTAGGAGGCGGGGGATTGGGACCCCCCGCACTCAGCGCTCCATCTGACACATGGCAGCCTATCTTTGGTTGCCAACATGGTATCAGAGCAATCAATCAGACTGTAGACTGTGCGAGATTTTGATCAAGGCCCCCGCGTGGATGACACGTGGCGGTTGCAGACTTGATGGTATCTTTCGGCGGCGGCTCCTCATCATTCCTTGACACGAGTAGCTCTCCTGGTGGACTCTGTTGGCTGACATCTGAAGACCCAGGCGGCAACGGCTTTGATTTGCACGTTGCTGGCTGTTTGGCCTGATGTGTGCTTTGAATGCACTTTGGGGTAGCTTTGATTTGCGCTTAACCCCGTGTGGTTTGCTACACATCAGCCTTGGTTTCCTGTGGTTACAGGTGCTCAGGGGTTTGTCCACAGGGGGGTGTTGGAGGTGGCCTCCTTCACCCCTCAGCATGGTTAATTGAAGAATTGAAGAGGGGGGCTTGCGTGCATTTGACATGTGTATTAAGACTAAATTAATCCCATCAGCATATGGGGACTTTGAATCTCCTTGGATATAAAAGGCTCAATTGAACCCTCTCTCTTATCCCTCCCGGACCTTTTGGGGGAGAGGCATGCGTGGCTAGGAGGCGGGGGATTGGGACCCCCCGCACTCGGCACTCCATCTGACACGTGGCAGCCTATCTTTGGCTGCCAACAATGAAGTAGCTACCAACTAAACTTAACATCCAAGAATGTTTATGATAGGCATTTGAAATATACCACATGGAGAACTCTTGCACCACCGCCTGAGAAAAGTAAAACAGAGACAAATTTTTTTTGCAAGGAAAGGACAATAGCTATTCTCGGTATATGACACAGCATAAAATGACATTCTTGACAGAAACACATACCCAATCAAGTCAGCTGTAAGTACTGCTTTTAGAAGCTCCGATCGTGATGGCAAAGTTCGATATATTTCTGATGATGGAAACGGTGTGTGAAGAAACCAACCTATTTTCATATTTTTGTTATATTCCTTCAAACATTTTGGCAGAAACATCAGGTGATAATCATGGCACCAGATAACATCACCCTCTCTGTAGATTGAATGTACGACTTCTGCAAACTTGCTATTGGCCCTCTTATAAGCCTCAAACTGATCTTCCAAACTACGAGTGGCAGAAAGCCTGTCTTCTTGTGGTAGCCCAAGATAATGAAAAAGTGGCCAAAGAACATTATTGCAATATCCATTGTAGTACTGGTGTACTGTTTCCTCATCAAGGAACACTGGAACACATCGCTGGTAAAGACAGAAAAAAATTATATCAGAGACACATATACAAAAAAGAACCCAACGTATTTATAATCATTTTATGCCAAAGATGAAAGTTCCTTTTGGTTTTCTAAGGTGTTGTGGCAAGAATGGCAATGATTTTCTCTTAAAAGCAGTCCGGCTTGCCCCTAAGATCCTCTCTGCCCAAAATACCCCCCCACCCCCCCCACCCCCCCGGCGCCAAAAAAGGCAATATACATTAAAAATCAATTTCCAAGACATCAGAGATTTAGAAAAACAGTGAAGTGGATGACATCTACATATGAAACCAAGGCAGACCCTCCATTACTGATACAAAATTCAGCACCAAAAGCCTATTCTACAAGCACCTAGCTGGATGATACTGCCACATCTTCAATATTGAAGAAGAGATCACCATTCCATGTCTGGAGAAAAAGATGACCCTGAATGTGTGACCTTACTTCAAAATGGCTCTGAGGGTCTGGATAAGGTCCATTCAAATCATGTGGTAGTCTTTGCCTCTCCCTACCATTGATAGACGGGTAGTTGCCTTAACTATCGTATAAATTGCAAGTTTTCAAATTATTATCACTGGGTGAAGACTATGCTTAGTTGAGCATTAAGCACAGAAACAAAATTAAGACCAGATCAGCAAACGTAATACAAGCCAGGTTCACTTGTCCTGCTTTATGTGGAGTTCTATAAAGTTTACTTTATGGGACCCAAGTTAAAGGGAGAGTCAATACCTCCAAGAGCCTTCCATTCTTTGACTTTACAGTCAACAATGCCAGAAATTTCAAATTAAAACAGAACGGTGGAGACCATCAAGAGCTCATCATTGGGAGAGCTTTCAAATCACTCCAAAGTTGCAGAGATCTTTTTGGAGAAGGCTTTGGAAATCCTCAATAATAGCAGGAAAGTCACTCTTTTCTTTTGGCTCTTCTTCATGCACAGATTGCAGTGAATCAAGGGAGGAACAATTTGTGGAGCTACCTTGGTGCTTGACGAGTTTATGAGTCTATGCAGCATTGCCTCTAGGAATGCAGACAGGCCAGGTTTATTTGGGTTGAGAGTTAACGCAAGAGGCAGGAGAAACAGCACGTCAATGTGTGGACCAAGCAGCTATTCTTCCGGGGACCAACTGAAGACCACTCCTACCTCTCAGTACAGACCTCCGCATACATCAAAGGACACAAGTTGGGAAGTTTTTACTAAGGCTATAGACGGCTCCCATGTTCACGCAGCTCATACCATGGCTAGCATCAGGGCAGATATTATACACACCTTGATGGCCATTGGGTCTATGATGCAGGTGACTTCAAGATCTACATCTGCCAGGAGGACGTTTTTCCTCAGTTTGGAGTAGCAGTCCCTTCTTCTCTGAGTCTATTGCTTGCTTGGTCCTGGTTTCTTCCAAGATTTGCATATGCTTAGATATTTTGACTGGTATTTTACCATTTATTTGTCATGCTCTGCATGATGTATTTGTGCATTGAGTGTTTTGCTCTTGGCCATTTCGTTCACGCTTAATAGAAAATCTGTTTCACAAGGGAATTTTTTTGGGCAAAGTGACCAGCTGAAAGGCAGAGACTGTAACTTCATGACACATCATTGGACCAGCATGCATAATAGCCACCTGATACAGGTGGCATGGGACAGCTCAAGACGTCCGAAACTTTTTTGGGCAGGTTCAGATGGCACAGACTACCAAAGTGAGGGCTGCATGGCAGATTGTGATCCTCCCCCAGGCAAAGGGCTGAGCATTATTGATCCGGAGATATAGAGCAAAGCCCTCTTGGACAAGCTCATAGTTAGAGGACTCACTCTAGGTACAGAGCCATTGAGGCTCTTACTTCAGCAAGGGCTTCTAAGGGATCGGTGGCAACATTCTCATCGATGGATATTCAAAGAGGCCCCTAACGAATAAAGGGTCATTGTTGATACAGATTTTGATGAGGCTGTGGTGACACCTATACGCTGGCCTCATCCAGGGCATACCATAGTGGAGAGTGGAGTTCACACGCTAGCCCTTGATCTGGCACCCAAAGGATCGGAGGGGCACATGTTGGACCACCACATGCATATCAACTGGGGACGTGTCGCTTCAAGAGATTCAGTGGGACCTTGGAGTAGTTTTGGCCATCTAGGTAGACTTAGTCGTGGTTCTCGACCAGCCTCCTCTCAAGGAAGATCTCCTATACTTTCTAGTTGTTGGCCCATGGAGGCCTACCTATTTGCCGTGACTAGTGTAAATGCAGAGAGACGATAGGTAATCTAGAGATGATAGCACACTGCTTGTGGAACTGCCCCTTGGCCCAAAGGAATAGCATCCGTTTCACCCACAAATGATTTGCAGCATCTCAGAGCATGAAATTTTGTATAGGGCTTAAGGTGGGTGGGAGTGGGGCACATGCAAAGTATCGTGCCCATCTGAGACTCGCAAGTTCAAGTAAGGCACCCGACACATATTTTTTGACCGTTGTGCATGATACTTGGTGAAAAACATGGTATAATGTGTCCCTGACCATGCAAACCACATCGATGGGAACAATACTTTACATGTGCCTTAATTTTGGTGTAAATGATGCACGTGTAAAGTATTGTGCACATCGGAGAATTGCATGTTCAAGGCATGTTTTTTGACCCTTGTGCATGACGGCGATGAAAAACATGGTATAATGTGTCCTCGATCATGAAAACCATATTCGATGGGCACGATTCTTTGCACACACCTTAAAGTGGATGCAACTGAGAGGAGACCACAATAATCCCAACAGCAACAGCAGCACTTCTATATCCTTCTTGACTTCATTTTAGGACAGCCTTGTAGGCCACCTAGGCCAGCAGCAATGGCTTGAAATGGCCCTGGATTAAAGCTAAGTATGGTGGCTGGTGCAGGCCCCAAAATGGGCAAGGAAAGGCACCAGCACTATAGGCCAAGGAGGAGGGGCTGGTCGCCTGGTTACATTTGCCAGACCAGACCAGCCAGCAGCGCCAGAAAGAACAGGTTGGCATAGACCTGGTCGACCAGATCTGGGCCCTGGTTGGCCAAACTGGAAGGCCTTTCAGCCCTATAAAAGCCCCCCCTTTGGTGGCATTCAGTCTGCAGCACTAGGACACTTATTGGTGCAGACCTAGCAGCTGTTGAAGCCTATTACAGAGGCACATAGAAGTTCAGGAAGACTTACCAGCACGTGGTGCCACATACAGTGCCATTTTGGCACCTCACCCAGTGTATGCTACATCTATTTATAAATTCTTTAGGTTGTGTACACATTGAAATGAGATATAGTACTGTAGTATCCTAGCGTATCAATGACTAAGCTAGAAATGCGTGCTTAGGTGTGTTTTTCCAACAGATACTACAAGCAAACAATTAGAGTGATAAAAACCATGCAAACACAAGCGTTATGGTGTTTTCACATTTCTTAGAAGAGACCAGCAGAGGGGTTATAGCAATGATGCATAGATGTTGAGTTCCAACTGAAAAATGTACTTTGTGCTTTCAAGTTTGAAGAACTGAAAGTTTAATTAGAGCATAGGTTTGAAACCTTATCCTCCAAAGCCTTTCTTAGTGCAACTTGACCGACTTCATCAGCTACATTTACACCTGCCCATCCAATCCACCTCGTTTCAAATTGCCTCACTCCTGCAAACAAAATACTCTCTTCAAGACGAGCTTATATTTTCACAAGTACTCAAAAAATGAAGTTCAACCTCAAAACGCTTAACAAACTAGACATAGTAAAAGTTCCCATCCCTGTCGCCTTAGACAAAACAGAATGTGCCAATTATTATTGGGCAACTTCAGAATTCCTCCTTGTGAAGTAGAACAGTAAGTAACCCCTAAGAAGAATGTCTGCATGCTGCCCATAGTGGTAAGGGGTGTAAGAGGCGTGACGTAAGAGGCGCATAAGGTATGAGACTCTAAAGACCCTTAAATTTTGAAGGCATAAGAAGCATTAGACTTTTTTATGAATAGGCTTAAAAACTATCATAGATTCACAAGACGTACACGTACTGATAACAAATGATTCAATGAACATTATATTAATAATCAGTTACCTCCATCATTGGCCAATCATCAACCTACATATTAGAGAAGCAATATAGAAAATGGTGAATACTAAAATTTATGTAAATAAATTGGATGCCTCTTACATGTAAGAGGCATTCCCAACTCTAACGGTAAGAGGGCACCCCGGATCTTTCTATGATGCTGCCCATGTGGCAGCCTGTATGCTGCCCACATGGAGAGGCTGCCACGTGGACAGCGCACAGGCTGCCACACCAGCACCATGCAGACTAAGGGTTACTTATGACCCACCCTTTAGGGCAGATCTGTCAATTGTACAGACAGCAATGGTGTTGGCCATTCGTTGGGCTACACACTATCCCTGATTTAGGGCAGGTTTGTAGTACATTGGAGGCCCATTTGGAGGTGTACAAGGTGGTCCAGTCAGCCATGGACATGGGCACAAATGCGCTGCCATTGGGGGTTTTATAGGCCCCAGAAGGGCTCAGACAGGGTTGGCCAGCCAGCATCCTGGCCAGCAGACCCTAGGGTTGGGTCAGCCCGTACAAGACCCAGTCGGTATAGAAAAAGCAAGAATACTGGAAACTAGCAACATGGCCCTTGCATGTCCGCCACCGCATTGGTCAATCCATTCTCAATTGCCTATATCCAGTTTTATTTGCCTTTCATGCTTTTTGCCAAACAGCACATCTCATGCTTTATGTCTACTATTATGGAGCTCTTTTGCCGTTCACGCTTTCGCAGGAAAGCCCTCAGGCTGCTTTCAGTTGATCGCCTTTGCACAACCAAAATGCATGGGGGACTCAATATATTAAATATCCACATGCATATACTAGCTCAATGTGAAGAACCAACCTTCTCAAGAATGCAAATGTGTGCAATGCATGCAGAATTTGAATGCCAATTGGCCCTCCAATGGGGAAGAGCGCCCTCGTGAGCGTACTTGGTTCTATTTCGACCTACATGCAAGGTGGGAGAGAGATGGCGGATGAATGCAATGTGTATGAAGAATGCTACGTGAGATTCACAATGAAAGGGTGATACCCATGCTTTCCACATGGGAGGGGCTCTAGCGCTGTTAATTATACTATGGGATCCCCTGCCTTCACATCTCGCATCACTGATTTTACGATAGCACCACTTTCTCCAGGGGCTGATCATACCTACATATTCTTTAGTATCCGCCGTCGCACAACACCTTCCATCCCACATATTCCTTACTCCACCTATCATGACATACGCTTCGATCACGATCTCTCACCTATTTACTCAGGCCGTCTGTACATACTTCTCACTTATAATGACTTCATACCCCTATTAGAGGATCACGCTGCCTTGATCACCTACTCACTACACGAGGTTGCCCTTCATGCTTTCCCTCACACCACTCGCTCCACCCGTCCACCACCACTTGGGACCATACCTTATAATAGTTGGTACAATGATGAGTGTAAGGCTTTATACTGTCAGCTCAGATTCAAAACCAAAAACAATCTTCCGAACAAACCAGAGACGCTAAGCGAGTATGGTTGACTAGTACGTAGAAAGAAACTAGATTCATTCGCCAGGAACGAGGAGGAGCTACCAAACATTTTGTTTTAGTAACAACTCTAAGGACTTTTGGCGGAGATTTCTAGAGGGGTGGTCCCCCTCACCACTCACTAACACTCAGGTCTGGTATAACTATGCACGCATGCTATATGATATCCCAAATCAGCCAGTTCCTGACCTCTCACATATGCCACGCTCCACATCCTGCACACTCTTCACTAGGGGAGGAGTGAAGGCTGTCATAATGAAACTTCATAAAGGCCGAGCAAAGGATCATGAGGGGCTATGCACTGAGTTCATTGCATATGGGATCAACCTCCTAGCCCCGATCTTAGCGAAGCTCTTTAATGAAGCTGTTTGTTTGGGGTTTCCACGCACCTGGACCATTAACACTATTTCACCCATCCACAAGGCAGGGGATCCCATGAGCCCGTAGAATTACAGGACATCAATGCTTGATTCTAAGGTCAGTCGATTTGCAGAGTGTCGAGGACTTAGAGCAGCAAGACAGGCTGATTTCTGACGTGATCATAGAACCATGGATCACATTCTCACGCTCATGTGTATCATCGAGGAGGCGAGGGCACAGAAGCAGAGGGTTTACTGTTGCTTTGTGGATTTCCGCAAAGCATTTGATACAATTCCGAGAGCCCGCCTCCACCAACGCCTACAAGATTTGGGTTATGACCAGGAGATCATTTGGGCTGTCGTGGTACTTTACGAGAGAGTCTCAAGCGGGGTCCGTGCACAATCGGGGTGGACAGACGAGATCATGAGCACTATTGGGGTCAAACAAGGGTGTCCTTTATCACCTAAACTGTTTGGCCTTACATTGATGAGCTCGAGACAGTGATGTAGACACGAGGGGGGATAGATGCTCTCTTGTTGGCACGCTGATCCGGATATTGTTGTATGCAGATGACGCGGCACTTTTGTCTTCCTCAATAGAGGGCTCCAGAGACACCTTGATGCACTACAGCTTTTTGTGAATCTCATGATTTGAAGGTCAACCTTGGTAAAACCAAGGTTATGATCTTCAATACATCTCAAGCCGTCATGCACCAGGAGCAGTTCACGTTTGATGGGTCATCTATTGAGATAGTTTCATCAATACACATATCTTGGGGTTGTCTTCTCCGGACCCATCTTCACTATGAGACCCGCGATGCAAGCCTGCCTGGGCAAGGGATACGCTTCATTGGCCAGACTAGAGAGGTAGTGCTTCTACTCGCACTTTCAGGATCCACGGACCAAGGGGATACTTTTTTACTCCTTGGTCTCCCCAGCGGGGATGTATGGCAGCCCTTGCTGGGGGCCAAATTTGTCAGATATAGAGTGGGCTCGTGTGGTTCTCATATTATCGCGGATGATTTGCGGTAAGCCATCTGTTCCTCACCAGATCATTCAAGCTGAGTTTGGGTCATCCCCATTACAGCTAGATGCGGCATTTCAGGTCATCACGTATCTGTACCGAGTCAGGGAGTACGGGGACTACACTTCTGGGCGCAGCAGACTACCATGGCTAGCACTATCCTCCTCTATGGCACTATGAGTAGCAGATGACCAAAGCTGCTGGTATGCACGCACAAAGAGATGGTTTGAGCGACTGGGGCTCCACATGGATAGACTCCCTCCCTTCCAATATAGTATGGACACTCCGTTTTCTCCCCTCCTATCACAGGAGGTCAACCAAATCCTCCTGAGAATATCTTACAGCTACACACATTCCGGGCCTAGCTGGAACAAGCAAGCTTCCAGTCAAGCTCAGCTTCTACAGGGATCAATAATATCACAGAGGAGGGTTTCATTGACCCACAAAGATACACGCAGATCCATCCACCCCATGTTAGAAATCGACCAACAGAGAGTATGCACAGCGGAAGACTGATAGAATAGCCCAGGAGCTCACACAGTGTGGGTGGGGTGTGGAATCACAGACTTCTTAACTTAATGTGCATAACATAGATGTGCAGACTCATCAATAGACAATGAACAAGCCTGATATAGAAACCACCAAAATAATATATTTCCGTCCAAAGCTATGGACACAATACAAAAGAAAGAGATCCAAAGTCCCACCAATGGTGTGGTTCTCTAATCTTACCACAAGGTCCTTCTACTATCTCCCAAATATCTCTGGACTCGAGCCCGCGTGCTCCACCTTGAGTGTAAGTAGACTTTCTTTCTATATCCCTTCCACCTTGCTGTCTTTGCACCAGCCTAGGTGGGCAGCACTCTGAGCTAGGTCTGCAGCTCTACAGCCCACTTGAATCCTCCTGGATAGAGGCCCACAAGTGGCTGTTCTGCTGCTCCTGCTGGGAAAACCTACCAACCCAGCAGCCTTTAATGGCCGACTGCTGGTCAGTTCTCTTCCTCCCCCTGGTCGACTTGTTGGCTGGTCCAACCAGCCCTATAAAAGGGCCCTAGCCAGGCCCTTTTGGGCTGCTGCTAGGCTGCCCTTTGCTGCAGCTGTTCCAGCATCCACAGGCCCTTGTGTAGGCCCCAATCCTGCCCTGCACGTGGGCGCCTCTGCTGCTGCAGCACCCGCCATGAGATGCCTCTCCTCTTGGGTCCCTGCTGCTGTCCTCTGCTCCACCACCTTATGCTCCTGCTGATCAGCCAGGTACCCTCCTCTCTTCTTTTGATGTGAGGTGCTGCCCGTTTGACAGCCCCCTCTCTTTCTTTTCTCTTTCTCTGATCTCTGCTCCCATGGCAGCCATGTTGCTGCTCGTGGCATTCTCTCACTTCCCAGATTCACCCCCCCCATGCTCTCCCCATATGGGGGCTTACAAATGGGGAGGTGACCTTTCCAACACCCCCTCTCACCGACACATCTCGGCCCAAAGCCAACACATCAATGACGATGCTCCAGTAACTCCCTGGTCGTAGTCCTCTGGAACATCTTGATGTCGAAATCTTTGCCTGTCTTTTCATCTAGTGGCTCCTGCTCCACCAGGTCTGGTTCTGCTTCCGCACACCATCCTAGTACAGAAGTCCATCTCTAGTAGCCCATCCTGGCACCTAGTAGCCCATCCTGGCACCACCACCTTCAGTCACGTTCCCGCCTTCGAACTCGAGCAATCCAAACGCCACGATCTTCCAGTTGTCCCCCTCATAATGAGTGAACAACCTAGAGTCTTCCAGGCACCATGCTCTGAGGGTCTGTTTCAACCTGTCCTTCCTTTGGCATCATCCACAACAAATGAATATCTCCAGATAACCTGGACCACGAACTCTCACTGAGCTCTCAAGCAGGTACTCTTCTGGCTTCAGTACACCTTGTTCATCACCTTCTAGCAATCTGTGTCCGAGATTTGAAGAAGCACCCACACTTCCCCTTCAGCCTTCGAAGAAGGCCAATTCCTTCAAATCTCGCATTACCTGGTATGTGCCCCGATGAGGTGCATGGTTTGCTTTCAAGCAGTACGGCAATCTGGTATATACTTGATGTTCTCAATTTGAGCCTTTAGAGCATGCTGCGGAAAGACTCTGCTCTTCATTTGTCTCAATAGCCTGTGTAATCCTGTAATGTCCCCTTCTGAAGTATAGCATCCATCTGAACATGAAACCCCAGGGCAGTCCATGGAATCCACCCTCGTGTCAGTATCAACAGCTACTCACCTGGAAGATACCAAGCATTCCATGCTGTCCTTCACCTTCACAAAGGCATCTGACACCTCATCGACCCACATCTCAATGTCAGACATCATCACTCTGGTTTCTAGGTCGGCATATCTAACCTCAGTAACACACGGAGATGTCACCAAGAAACAATTCTTCGATTACCACATTTGCTTTGGCTTTTGTATCACCCTCTGAATCTGAGTCGGACTCCTTCCTAATTTTTTGATCCGCCTCCTTTCTATAGTCCTTCGCAAAATGACCTAGCATGTCACAATAGAAGCAGCACTTCTTTTGCTTCCTCTTGGAAGTGTCCTCGTCATCAGATCCCTAAACTGAAAAAGAAAATCTGTCTGCTGTTTTTCCAGCTTAGAAAAATGAGACTCTTCTTCTACTGACTTCTTTTCATATGCAAACACTAAGTATGCTGAAAGATGCTTTTTCATTACGCTGCCAATGACAGAAGCAGATACAACAGGGATGGATTCTCCCTTCAATTTAGCATCCAGAACGTGGGTCTTGCCCCGGTGAGTGATTGTGGTTGTTTTATAGGGGTGATCGAGGGCATCTCTCACGGCTGTCCACCAAAAGAAACATGCCAAGGGGTCTTCTTATGCTTCTTATGTTTCTTCTGAGATGACTTTTTGCTTCCAGGGGAAGCAACCATAGGGGGAGGAGCTTGCATAATCTCCGTGACAGCATGTTACAACTACGACAGGGCTCCCGCTACACTTTGCATTCGTAGCTGAAAAAGTGCATTGGGATCAAGCTCCTATGCCTCATCTACCTCATCCTGTGAGTCCTCTGCGGCATGTTCAGGAGAGACTGGATGAGCCCCACTGTCCTGCTGGTCATCACCCCCGCTGGTACTGTGCTCCTCTTCAAAGCTCTCTAATGCTTTGTCTTCGTCCTGCCCCTCCTGCTCTGAAATGGTCAATGACCTCTCACGGTGTGACATGCTTGCTAAGATTGATGGCTAAAGCAACAATTGCACTGAAGGTGTCCTTCACCCAACACTACCAGGGCCCACCTCTGTAGGAAGATGGTGACGGTCCCGGCAATGGAACCACTGAAACCGGCCTTCAATAAGCAAAAGGGCAGTGATCCTCTTCTACTCAGTCATAAACTTCATAAATAGCCACAATGCAAGCTTCAGTCACTTAAATCACTTAGCACAACTTAGAAACAAGCTTCAACAACAACAAAGGTGAGGCTAGAATGCCCCTGCTCAATGAAAACAATACACAGTGCACCCACTGGCCCCAAATGCCTTGGCACCCCTTACGGTATTTATTTAATGCTTCTGAATGGAAATGCTTTACAACAAGGGTTCAACCCTGCATTGTTCCTCTCTACAAATCCTCTACTTGTCTTCAAGGCATCTAATCCCAGTGCACCACTAGAATTCCCACTGGCAAGGCATACTCAGGCATTCACTTCTGATCTGACACAACTTAGAGGCATTCAGGCATCCAAACCACTGGCAAACTGAGCTCAAGGCAGCCTCAAGGCTATCACATGCATCCACACTCTCCTTAGGCCTTCCACAAGATCACCCTTGCCTTTGGGTGCTTCCTAGAACCTGTTGGAGTCCTGAAAGGATTGCACACAACATGCATGCGCTGCAAAAAGCTGCAAAGCAAGAAAGAACAAGGAAAAACCGAACCTGGAACCAACTCCCGCTGTCTGTGGCAGAGGGGCGAGCTCCTTCCTCACACCTATCCTCTATCCAGGCTCCCCACAGGGTGCAGGTGTCTTCCAGCGATCAGGAGAAGAGAGAAATGAAGATAGAGAGCAAAGGGTGAACAAGAAAGAGATGTAGAGGAAAGATGGTTCACAGATCTGCCCCGAAATGATTGCCTCGGGATCTGTGCCTAGTGCTCCTAAGAGAAGGTGCCAAAAGCAGTAGGGAAAGTTCCTCCTGCAGCTTGCACTAGTCCAAAACAGCTCCAAAAGCCACCACGCAGCCAAAAACATGTGCACAAAGGTCCAGCACAGCAAAAGACAATCCCAGGCACCTGCTGGAGGCAACTGAACACATCTGTACGGATTCCATACGGACGTCCATACAGTCCGTACGAAAATTTTCAGAAAGTTCAAAAATGACTTCTGGCACTTCCTAGAAGTGCGTACTAGCCTTGGAACAGTCAAAACAGAGATAAAACAGCTTAAAACGGCTGAAAACAGGCTTGAAACAGCTCAAACAGCTCAAAAACTGCACAAGAACAACTGAAAACGTCCAACACCTCTAGGAGAGTGAGGGGAGAGAGATGGAAGGTGGGGGAAGGGCATGCATACACATGCATGACAAATGGCATCTCCTCCTTGCCATTTGCCCCTTCATTAAAGTCCTAACTCCCATACCAAGGACAACATTGGTTGTCCTTGGGCCCAACTTTTAGACCCCTCTTTTAAAGCCTTTGCCTTGTCCCTAGGACCTAGTGGTGCACCTAGACTTTGCCCTTAGGAACTTCGAGGAAGTGTGCACTTCCTCTAGCCAGTCCCTCACGGCCAAACCATTACAACACTTAATCATGGTTAACCTTGGGTTAAGCGTAGGTTGAGTTACGAAGATACTTTACATGCCGACAGCACTCAATTGCCGATTTCATGCCTCCATTCCCTCATCCACCCTGATGTCTTGATGACGATAACGATGATGATGATGATGATGATGAGATTGATATGTAGTCGACCAATGACATGACTATGTTGTACTTAGTACTATCATTTTGCATTGCATGCATTTTTTGCATTATGCATTGGTATGGATGCTCGTTTAGTAGCTCCACCCTCACAGTCTCATACACCCATCGGTCTTCCAAAGACTTTAATAAACTCTCTCTCTCTCTCTCTCTCTCTTGCTCGCTCACTCTCTCGTTTATGGTGCCGCCTTCTCCACTCGGAGCTGACCACTCATATCTCACTTTCTGTGTATCAATCACCACACCAGCTATGAGGAGGGCCCCCTCACCACCCACTCGTGTTCATACTCATTTTGACCGTGCTCTTGACCCCGTGTACGTGAGCCACCTGGCTTCTAAGCTTCCCGTACTACTTGGCGATGGGATGGACCTCACACATGCATCAGACACTCTTATATCGGTGATACAGGATGTTGCAGCCAGATCATTTCCCACGACACGATCTGCACGTGTTCCAAATGGGAGGATGCCCCAAAATCCATGGTTTGATGATGAGTGCAAAGAGATGAGAGCCCACCTTACACATGAGATAGCACTGGGACATGTGACTTCACTAGAGGAGCAACGGATCTCACGCCGAGTGACACGGCGTAAGAAGCGGGCTTTCCTCATGCACAGTATGGATAAGGTGATCAGTTCCTTTCGCGAAGGAGATCCTACTACGGGATGGGAACTCATTCCCATCACAGATCCCGCAGTTTGGCACACATATGCTTGCTCCCTATATGATGTCCCAAGTCAGGCGCCACCTGATATGTCCTCTATGCCTAGACCCACCACATGCCATTTGTTTACTTCGCAGAATGTACGAGCTGCCCTTCTCCGGCTTCATAACCGACGATCACCAGATCATGAGGGATTAAGCATTGAGCATTTTGCGCATAGGCAAGAGATCCTAACCCCGATATTAGCACAGCTGTTCAACCATGCCGTATGCCATGGCTTCCCACCTACTTGGAGCACCACCACCAGGTGTCAAGTGGGTCTATAAGACCAAATACTCATCCGATGGTATTGTTGATACACATAAAGCCCGTCTTGTGGCCAAAGGATACTCACAGTGACCTGGGATTGATTATGAGGACACCTTCGTCCCCACTACCAAGATGGCCACTTCTAGGACAGTATTAGCGACTGTTGCTCATGATCAATGGCCAATCTTTCAGATGGATGTCAAATCAGCCTTTCTTGATTGTGGTTTGAAGGAGGAGATCTATGTGGAACAACCTCCACGCTTTGCCAAGTTAGCACGGATGGTATACCGGTTAAAGAAAGCTCTGTAGGGCCTCAAGCAACAAGCTCCTCAAGCCTAGAGCCAAAAGATAGATGAGTCTTGCATGGAAGCCTTTTCGAAGGTCACGAGCTGATCCAAATCTATACATCTTCTGACTTCTACCCGCATAATCCTATATATGGATGACCCATACATTACAAGCAGTCACGTAGCTGGGCCAGCCAGTCGGCCAGTCTGTTCGGCTGATGCAGACTGTGCAGTTGGGTCTTGGTCGGCCCTGTTGGGTCAGCAGTTTTACTGACCAGGTCGGCCTGCCTTCGGACTGCCCTATATAAGGGGCTCGCTTGAGGCCCATTCTTGTATCCCACAGAAGCCTTCTCTTCAATGCATGCAGGACCAACATAGAGGCTATAATTCTCAGTTTATAAAGCATCCCTTGGCTGCAGTTTTGCCGTTCATAGACTGGAAGTGTGAAGCTCTCCTTTGAGCTATTTAGCCCACAGTTTGTGGAGTAGTACACTGGAGTATTCTTTGGTATCTTTCTGCTGTCTATTTCTTCTGTATTCCGTTGCATTTGAGGTTGAGTGATTCATTACCTCTCCTAACGTTGCTCTCGAGACCTTTTGCAAATCATAGACCCTTCAGGCTTTCATAGATGTTAATAACTTTACTTCTTCCTTGATACACGAACAAGATTTCCTCCTCATACCTTTTGAGTTTATCTTTATCGCAAACACCATTCAAGGAAATTTAAGCGCAGGCAAACTTCCACAAGAAATAACGAAAGGCCACTGGAAACAAGTATGTTTGATCTAGAATAAATCTCTCTCTCTCTCTCTCTCTCTCTCTCACACACACACACACACACGTGTCCTCGGACGTACAAGCCCGTTTGCAAAAGGACTTGAAAACTTGAACTCAAGAGTGTGTAGATGAAGCCTGAGAAGCTCACCTAGCAGTGCACTGACTAAGCCACCGGCGCTCATTTCAAGCGACCACACATCGCCTTTCCTCGTAGCGGAGACTGGTAAACGATTGGCAACCACCAACAAACGCTGCCCACACTTTTCATTGGAATCCCTGGCACGGTTCGATGCTTCTAACAACGACTTACCCGCATGTCCATCATTTTCGGTTATTAATATGTCTCTGCCAAGCCACCCATCTCCTCGGTCCCACCCTCCATTCGGAATAGAATGGCTAAATGCAGCCGCTTTCCTCTCTGGCTGCTTGTCGTGTTGAAACAAGCTAGGTGTCGTACTCAGTTGCCGTTGTTGCAGGAATGGAGCAACAGGAGGATTCTGGGCAAGGTGTGATGAGAGGACCTTTTCAGATATAATTTCTTCATCTGTGAGAGGCGGATGTACAGGGCTACCTAGGTCTCCAGGATTGGCCAAGGGAAATTGACGAGGTACTGTGCCGGAACTTGACTCCTCTTCTCCATATCCTTTATTTCGCTTCGGGCTCTTGACTGGCTGATGAGAAGGCATATGCTCTGCAAGTCTCTATGCTTCCGCGTCCCAAAACGCGGCGATCTGCTTGATGTATTGGGCTCGTCTAAATGTCCCAATACAATAAAGACTCGAGCAATGGAAAAGCTGTGAATGGAAACATGAGCATGAGAACTGACTACGACACGTTGAAAGCCCACAATTGCTGAAACTCATGAGGAACTGCGAGTACAAGGAAGTGGTGAGGCTGCAGATTGAGGCAACACCAATGCTGCAATGAAAAAGGGTCGAGGAAGCACGAAAGCAGAGAAGAGCGACAATGCAAGGGTGTGAAAAGGCAATCCAATGGCAAACACGAGGTGAATTTGAGGTGGGGGGGAGGAGGAGGGGAGCAGGAAGGAGGGCGGGGGGGAGAAGTGGGCGTACTGGTGGCGGTGAGGGGGGGGGGGGGGAAGGAAGGATTGAGGGGGGGGGGCGGAGGGGAAGACGAAAGGTGGCCAAAAGCTGGCGCGCAAGATCCTTCCTCACCTTGTTCTTCTTTCGTTTCCTCCTTCGGCTCGTGCGCTGTTGAGCCCTCGCCCTTTACTTTTATATATATATATATATATATATATATATATAACTATCTCCTCCAACCTTGGAGTAACGCCCCCCCCCCCCCCCCCCCTCTCTCTCTCTCTCCACTCTCTCACCTTTGGTTTCTTCCAAGACACTAGTCAACCTCTCTTTCTCTCTCCTCCTAGACAAGAGTCAACCGCACCTTACCCATTCCCTTCCATCTACAACACGTCACCATCTCCTCCCCACCCCTCCTCACCCTTACGTACGGTTCACAACCGCCTTCAGAGTCCACTCACTTCCTACAGTAGCATCTGTCATGGACCACATCTCAGAAGTAGCCTAAACCTATCAAAATGAAACGGATGATCCCATAAACTAGCTTGTGTTAGTGACATCTCAATTATCACCACACGTTCTCTTCTCTCTTCATCAATATCCTTGAAAAAGTGTCTGTATTGAAAAAAATTCGATGCAACTTTCTCAAAATTAGCCGTCTTCTCATACTCTTGTGCCCACACCTTGTCAATTGGATAGACTCTATGGCTCGCCTTTACCTATGTTATGAGTCTCAAATTCCAAAAATTCGATAACCCTACACAAGAATGTCTAGACTTGATGCAAGCTCTTTAAAAAATCAAATGTAAGAGGGGGGAAAGAGAGGAGAGAGAGAGAGAGAGAGAGAGAGTACAACTTTGAAGGGAAAAATATACCTTGGCAAAGTATAAAAGGCAAAATCTTCAAGTTTTGAAAGTGAAGCCAAATTTGAAAGCGGAAGGAAAGTGAGTATCTCTTCACCCAACTTTCAAAATTCTCCATTAAAAAGTTTTTAGATAAGAAGAGGACATATTGGATTATAAAATGTTTGATATGGGTCAAGTTATTGCTAGCAAGTTGCATGAATGGAAGAACTGACTATGAGAAAAGGCACTCACCCTTTGGTTTTTGGATTATATCGATACTATCATGCCCTATTATCGTGATTGTGGGGCGTACAAGTATCCATCTTTGGGATTTGGACGTTGCATTTGTAGAGAGGCATGTGTCATCAACCCAACTCACCATCCTTGGGTATCTAGTCTTTTTTTTTTGTTCTACTTGGTGCACTTTTCTAGTTTAATAATCAATAATATCTTGTACTAAGTCCCCATTGCTAGCACATTCTAAAAAGCAAATATTCAAATAGGCAACGGACTGCAACCACCAAAATACAATAAAGTAGTCTTCTAAAAAGAGCCGCCTATATAAAGTTGGAAGCCGGCATTATCTAGACTTGTAATGCAGGGTTAGAATTCCAAAAGGTCTCTTTTGTGATTTATAATGTTATAAAAAAGCAAGATGTCACATCGCCTTTAGTTTTCATCTAGGTTCTTAGAACATCCTTTTCGCTAAATGTGAAGCATGGTTCGATTCGCAAAATCCAAACTTGTGGTGAAACGCATTTTTGAAAACAATTAAATAAGCAAGGACTACATTAAAAGAGGTACACCAACATGGCATGGACAATCGGGAACCATTAACTCCTCGATTCCCTCCTAAACCAAATCCACACGTGCTTATGTGTGTGACACACATTCACATACGTCTATGCAAGCAGACAATTGTGCACATGTAGGCTTTCATCAACATGCTCAAGGTACCAATATAATTTCTTAAAAGTTAGCCCAATTGTGCATAAACAACTTCTTAAAAACCCTATTTGATATAATGAAATCCTTCCTATTGAGGTGAAAATTATGGATTCCATCCTCACAAACATATTTGTATTTTAGTCTCCAAGATTAGCATTACATCGGTAGAAGTTATTTCATTAGCTAGCATCAAACACAATCAGTGATTATGAAGATGTGTAAGAGATTGTGGTCCAAGAACCTTCATTTTGAACAATTAATTTTTATTATTTGATACTTCCCTAGGTTCATTGATGTGAAAAAGTTAAGATCATTATGTTCATGGCTTTTAGTAAAGGGATATGTTGCCCTTTTATGAAGGATTGGTGAATTGCACCCACCACAAAAGATGCTTCGGTATAGTAGGATTCCTCTTTAAGAGCCACAATACCTTCAACTTTTAGAACTAAAGCAAGCAAGGCTAAGTTTGTTAAAAAGAGAACAAGCATGAAAAGTGCATGTACACGCATATGCATGCGAATGTCCCCTTTACCTTTAAATCATGCCTCTTTTCTCTTTACTTTTCCCCATGCTCTCCTTTGTCTTTGAACCTTAAGGTAAGTGAATAGAGCATCTTGAAGATGATTTCCAAAGCAACCATCCCCAACCTACCACTTCTAAGACCTGCTCTATGCTAAAGGTCCAATAAAGCACCTTCTTTTGCAGTTTTCACGCATTTCAGATGATATGCTTCCATCGTGGAGGCTATATCTATTGAGGATCAAAAGCATGACAAACGTGATGAAGCTTTATGGATCAAGTTATGATGTCAAAATCTATATACATCTCAACATTCTTTGTTGGATGTGCTTTGACAAAGACATGTCATGTCATATTTATATGCAAGCACATTTTAATGTTTTTTTTTTTGCCTATGTAGATGGTTGAAATACCAATGGCGTTGAATTACTTATAGAAATGCAATGAATGTGAAAAGGGAACAATATGTGATACAGTATGGGTATTTCTATTTAGCTGTACTTAGTCTTACATCATGCATGCTTGGGTCTCAAGATGCTGATTTTCAATGTAAGATACATATGGAATAGAATCATGTTGACTGATTTCATCATTTCATCACATTTTATCATAATCTTGTTTGATACACACATGGATAGTAGGAGCTACCTGCAAGTATAGCCACATACATAGGCAAGCTATCTTAAAGACAATGTCAAACTATCGTATTACCCTTGGAACACTAGTTGAAAAGCCAAAAGGCTAGGTAATACCGCATCATCAGAACATATGGATCTTCATATCAAGGCTCTATTTTACTAGACCAAAGCATCGAGACTCTATTATTACCATACCAACTACAAAGAATTGATTCCCATCACCTCATCAAGGGTGCATTTAGCTAAAACATGCCCTTTTAGGACGTGTTTAACCTAATTTTAAAGCTCAATTTGTGAGCCTTTTCGATTGCAATTCTAAAGCAAATTTGACCACCAATTTAAGGACATCAAGGATAATGGACTTTAAGCCATGATTCAAGGTCATTTGCAGCACCAATTTAAGTCATTTACATTGTTTTCAAAACTCATTCTAGAGCTGATATGGATTTGGAAGTTAATTAGGACATCATCTTCATTGATACGTGAAAGATATAAGAAGCTATTTACACCATAAAATATAGATTGATGAGATTTATGGGGAGGAATTTAAGGTGAAATTGTCATCACCCAAGTACAATACCATCTTTGATCACTTTTAGCCTACTTTGACTCAAATTGAACTCAATCTTTATACAACACGAATTGACATCACCCATCAACATTTCAAGCTTAATAAGAAGCCTAAAAAAATAATTAAATGAAAATCAAGGGTAGTTCTCACTAAAGTCAACGTTGAAGTGAAGCTCACTATCAGAAATCATGGCATCGACATATACATAATGGTTTCTTTAATAATTATTATTGTGACACTGAATTGTTCTTGGAAATACAACAAAAGTATTTTTATAATGTAATAATATCAATTCATCTAATAAATAAAAGTGTGGAATCCAATATTATTGCCAAATTGGAATATTAAAAGCTGCAAAGCACATTTTAATCCTTTTTTGTAGGGGTTAGTATTGCATTCCAAGCTTTAAATCCTAGGGAATTACATAAACAAAAGTCTTAAAAATTAGAATAAGACTATAGTAATAAGACATGCAGCACAAATGTAACGAAGTTAATCAAGAAATAGATTGTAGAGAGAGCTAAAGTGTGGTAACATGAATTACAACAACAATAGCAATAACAAAATAATGATGGCATGTTCTTTTTTGTCCATGGTAATCCAAACGATGCAATAACAAGAGATGAAATAATGTTACTACCATTGATAACAATCAAGATGAGATATATGATCAACCAATACATCTAAAAGTGCATGCAATTCTTACGAACTAAAATGACTCAACCATTGAGAGCCATAGTGGATAGATAATGGAAAATCTATAGGCATTGTTATACCCAATGAATAATATGCCACAATTCAAAAAAAGGCAAAGATGTATGTCTAACATATAATTTGAAATCTAGATTTGATGGACATCAATGTGTGGCAATCAAGCTAAAGGCATGGACACGAAAGATTGTTCATATTCACAACATTGATATCAAATCTTCTATAGTATGAAAAGAGTATAGGTTAAGTCATTAGATCTATGGCATAAAAAGGTATCGTCACATAAATTCCAATAGCCTTGTGCAATCGATAAGATAGCTAGTAGACATTGAAATTTTTTTAAAGCATGATCGGACATCCGTCTTGCAGCCTATTTATAGAAAATAGAATAGTTTGCTAAGGCCGCCTTTGAGGCTAGAATTCCCCCCAAACCAAACTCTGGTAATGGGGTAAGCACTTTGCGCTTTCCCAATCCACCCTGTAGCTTTGAGTTGATGACCGAGTGATGATAAGTTGTTTATTTAGCAAAGCTCGGGGAAGAAAGAATTATACCCGTACCATATGAGAGAGGGAGTGAAACCATGAGACCAAAGAGAGAGAAGTCATTACTTGACCTTTTGACCCCCAAGTTTTGGAATTTATCTTGAAGGAATTCTATGGTTCCCCATGGTTATAGGGAAGCGAATATGAGGACCTCCTCTGTATCGTTCCTTAGAAGAAGAATTTACACAATAATGCCCTTCCAACAAGCAATTTTGATCGTAGGGTTAAAGGTCGGTCTCGCCAAGTTTAAAGTGAAGCCCTAAAGTGAAGCCCAACTAAAGGTTGATCTTATTGGGAACACTTGAAAGAGTAAGAGAAGTGGTAGAATTGTTGAAATAAACTTTGTGAGGATCAATTATTAAAAAATGAATCTTCACTAAATAGTAATCAAATATGTTACTATTTTATTTTTTAAATTAAAAACTAAACTTCATTAAATAGTAATCAAACATGTTTCTATTCTAATCAATGACTATTTTTAGCACACATGATTATATACAGAGAAAGATTGTAAATCGTCCCATAAATTCAAAGAATAACTATTTGCTCTTGAGGGAGGTAGAGCTAATGTGTTCTCTATCTTTAGATATAAAGATAGGGACATTGCATAATGTAAAGTTTGACATCATGCTATGATACATCTCTTGTAAAAGGTGTAACATAAAGAAAGAACATAAATTTATTGAAAGCTACAAAAATTTTACTCCATGATTTAAAAAAATCTAAATTGTTATTATACAAGAGTAGTCTACATTGATAGCTACTTGACTGAAAAAATGCAAACTGAACAATAACAAAAGGTTAAATACCATTCAAAGGATTCACTAAGCAAAAATCATGGTTTACACATTATGCATTGATGCATATCATGGATTAACATAGATGTCAAGACAATAGAATGCATAATTGTTGGCTATAGTTAACCAACAAAAGCTTCCAATTATATGACCTAGTTCATAAACAATTGTTTATATTGTTTAATGAAAATCAGAACAAATGTAATAACACACATGCAAATAAGTACTTATATTTCATCATCATCATTAGAAGAATAAGAAAATCCAAAAAGGGTGGGGAGCTTAGTATTTGAATTATTAGAGAAACCAAGGATTATGTCCATTCCATCATCATCACTAGAACAAGTAGTAGAAGAAGAAGAATAAGATCTAGTAACGTGGGGACATAACCTAGCCATGGTCTAGATTTTGGTACCTACAAGGTATTGGCATGTTTATGGATTATAAAATGAACTAAGTTTTCAATAAAAGTGGGTGTAATATTAAATCCCAAATAATCTTGAATTTTATAAATGGGATCATGGTAAAAAAGATACGGTACAAGGGACTTGGGGTTCGCTACATCACTTGTACAGGCATACACAACTTAATACGGTGAAAGTGCTCATATTGGCATTATAGCACTTGTACTTAGACCTAACCTTCTGATCTACCATTAGTATAAAAAATAAAGGTAAAAATGAGGACCCTTACAAGGTTAAGCCAAGTATTTGTCATTCATAAAGGTTTATGAAGCATTGGCTCAATATTCATGACTTCATTAAATGTTTCAAGTCCTATAACTAGACTAAAAGTTTAGGAAACCTTATGGGATACTATATCTTTGACTCTAAAAAATTGGTATATGATCTATCATGGGCTAACATTATACTCATGGTATCAAATTAGTATGTTTCACAACAACATGCTACATTATACTTCATCTTCCTAAGAGGTAGCATATTGGGCAAAGAAGCTTTTTAAAAATACACTTTGTAGGATCTTATCAAATTGCTTTTAAGTTTTATTTGTGGTATGAAAATGATTTTCCATTTTTATTTTGTTGATTATGGTAATTAGTAAGATGGTTGGTGGCTTGAGTAGAAATGATGAGTTGGATAACAAGGAAAGGAGATGATGAAGATTTTATCGATTGATGTGCCGATTGAGTGGAATGACCATGGGCTAATATTTTTAAAGAGTGTGAGGATCCCAATCAAGCACTGTCGCATAGATTGTCCTATCCATGCACCACATTTTTGTATTTGTATTATAATTCTAAGCCATGGGCCAAAATATTGATGAAGTGTATAAAGCTCATGGAGCTATGTTTAGAATCCCTCCAATTGTGGGGATAATTCCAAATGTAACTATAATTGTATTTGTTTTTCAATGAAATATTAGAAATACTCCAAATGCGGAAGGGGTGGATTGTTGCATTTCATGTTCTTATTTTCCAATTTTCATCATTCTCTTTGTATTTTTTGTTCATGGTCTTATTGCTAGTGAATTCCATGGCAATGCAAATCTTTGTTTCCATTTCAGTGGTATCAAAACAAGGCTATGCACTAGGCCTATTGGGAGAAGCTTGGAGATCTTGATTGCTAGAGATTAGTTTTCTTGATATCTAGGAGCTCTTTTGGAACAAAGAGGCTTATCAACTATGCAATCGAGCATAAAGTAAGACTATTTACTGATGTTTAGTATAGCTTGCAAAAGCAAGCACGAAGGGAATATGGCAAATGAAGCTGGATATTTTATGTTACACAACTACATACTCGTGGAGTAGATGACAAGTCGCATGGGAATGGATGATGAGATCATTTAATAATTGCACCGATGGTCAAATCTTACAATTGCTCAGCACAAGAGAATCAAAAGAGGAAGATAAGTGCAAAGCTAAGAAGTCTATATTCTAGAGTCTAGTTATTTCACTACAAGCAAAAAGGCCAAAAGCCAAACATCACAAGGCAATCGTATATCTTGGCAAAATATTCAAGGCTTTGCGATGCTATAGAAGCATCTATTGTAGACCTAATATCATCGTAATTAAAGGTCTAAGAAGAGCGCAAAAGAGTAGTAGATCCAATACTATGCAAGACACTATGAATTATATAGTATACTCAAAGTGATAGGAAGCGTGCGCTAAGATTTTATAATTCCTAATCTCTTGCGTAAATTGCCTTTAAGATTCTTCTAGAAAATAAAAACATTTGGGTATACTATACTTTTTGTTACTAAATTGTAATTTGTACTCATCATCAAATACTCAAAGGAGTATAATATGCACACATTTTATAATTCCCCACGCATCTAAAGTAATAAGGTGAATGTGGATCTCTTGTACCTATTATCCACAAATGGGTTTTTGCCATGTGGAAGGTTGGAGGATAAGAGCTTAGGAAATATTGCCACATCCCACTCTTGGACTCTTGGACTATTACTATATCTTGGATTAGCAACGTTGGACTATCACTACATCTTGGATTACTAATGTTGCACTCTTGGAATTTTATGGACCCATGAAATACCACAAGCTCTTGGACTACCACCGTTGGACACTTAGGCTACTATGGGCTCTTTTATTAATACCCTTGAGCTCTTAGACTACCACCAGCTCTTCAACTTGGGCTCATGGACTACCAGAAGCTCCTGGATTACTAGAAGCTCTTAGACTACTAGAAGCTCTTGGACTACCACCCTTTATTGTTAGCCTACCATGGTCTCTTGGACTCTTAGAGTAACATCGGCTCTTAGACTGCCGCCACCTTAGACTCTTGGACTACCATCCTTGGATTCTTGGACTACCACCCTTGGACTCTTCGACTACCCCCCCCCCCAACACACAGATACACGCTGTATGCATACAAAACAAACATATACAACATGTACACATGCATACAAAGAAACACATATGAGTGCGTGTGTGCACACACACATATTTTCTTGATCAATTGTTGACTAGGGATGCACACACTTGGTATGAGAAAAAAGTGAGAATAAGCCCTTGTATTCTCTAAGTAATTATTGTGCTTATTTTTTTTCATCCTTCCTCCTCTACCTTGTTCTCACTCAACCTGATTTTTCTTGAAAATTGACCACTGGGATGTACTTCCAAGGTAGTAGTTATGGAAACTGTGCATCTCCATATTAAAAATACCACATCCCAGCATTGTAGGGTAATATTTTAAGGCTTTCCCATGGTTTCTGCCTATGATGGTTACTCCTTGGTACCCTACCTTGGGAAACAAGCCCCCTTATTGTTCCAACAATCACCAAGGGTGGGTGTCAAAGTGCCTTCATTAATTAATATCAGACGTGATCAATAATTATACAGACATCAAACATTTAGGGGTCCAACAGACTTCATTTTGAATAATTAATTTTCTAATATTTGATACTCCCCTATGTTTATGGGTGTGAAAAAGTTAATATTGTTACATTTATACGTTTTAAGAAAGGGGTATCTTGACCTTTTATGAAAGAAAAATGAATGTGCACCCACCACAAAAGATGCTTTGGTATAGTAGGATTCCTCTTTCAAGGCCATAGTATCATCAACTTTTAGAAGCATGCAAGGCTAAGTTAAACAAAAAGAGAACACGATAAGCCAAACACCACACTAGGCGAGGTGAGGCTTACAAAGATCGCACTTGAGGTGTTGTTGCATAGGCGTGGACATTGGATGATGAGATAATCTCAATCATTGCACCGATGGCATAATCTTTCACCATATCCTCAAATTTTAGAATTGAAGCATGTAAGGCTAAGTTTAAAAAGAAGAAGAAGAAGAAAGGCGACGAAAGTGAGTACTATTGTACCCCATCCAAGAAAGATAAATTCAAGTCGAAGCTCAAGAAAGCTTTGCAAGAATTGGGTATCCAAGGAAAACCTGGAACTAATGATAAATGCTGCAACAAATGTTATTGAGATGGATACATAAAAGATAATTATGAAACCAAGCTGTGATGCATAATCAAAGTTTGGGCATGATCAAAATGAGTGTTGGTATGCCAAGAAATACATGATAGATGTTAACTAGGTGGCATAGGAAACAAAGCCCAAGGTTGAGAATTCACTAAGGCCTGAGAGCAAGGCTGAGGAAAAAGAAAGGGAAAAGTAGCAGTGGCCAACACCAAGGACCAATGTAGATTAGGTGCTAGCTCTATAGAGAACATGGTCATACTAAGGCAGAATGCAAATTCTAGTTGGAGCACATCAAGCTACTCTTAAGCAATGCAAAAAGATGGTAGATTGCTCCCATTGTTGAGCAATCCTTATGGAGGTGGATGATTAGTTGATGCCAATGTTGTCACTCTGTCTCACGGACCTCTGGCCAATTCTGAGAGGGGACCTCCTCTGATGACCAAGGACATTAATTGGAAAGAGTAATTATATGTTGCCTCCAAGATGGCAAATGAATTGAAGGGCAAATGCCCTATCGTTAATCTACCGTTTGAGCAAAACCTAGCTTTGTAATTGACCAAGCTAGACAGAGCTTTGAAAAGTAAGACCGATCAGAATGCAATACACAACCAATTTGTGGATAGATGGTTGCTCCTTGCTTGTTGAGTTGGCTCCTTGCCATCTCCTTCCCCCCCATGTGCTCCCTTCTCCCTGCCTTCTTCTTCCCCCCCGTGTGCTCCCTTCTCCTTGTCTTTTCCCTGCCTTCTCCTTCCTGCCGTGTGGTCTCCTTCCCTATGTGCTCCCTTCTCCCCATTTTCTCCTTCCCCTTATGCCATCTCCTTGTCCCCGTCCTCTCTTCTACCCATATTTCCTTATCTCCTCGTGCCATCTCCTTGTCCTTGTCCTCTCTTCTACCCATATTTCTCCTTCCTTCCTTCCCAACCTCCCCACATTCTCCTTTGTGCTTCTTCTATTATCCCCCCTCGTGCCTTCTTGCATGATGTCACCCCTATCCCACCCTTTATTTTTACTTATGTGACTATCTCATTAGCCGATTGGTTGTTGTGCCATAGTTGGATGAAGGCCATCCTTTAGCCACCTGGATTTTTTGCACTCTTTTGGCACCTTATACAGCCATTTTTAGCTAGGTGGCTTGGTTAGCGAGCTTGGCTAGTGATTCTAGTGCAGCTCGCAGTAGTTGGAGGTTGTTCAAAGTGTCTCTTTGTAGCCTGTGTAGGCGGTTTAGGTTTCTAGCACACTGGGTGCTGAGTTATGGCTCAGCTTCTACCCTTATAGCCTTGGGTTTTCTCTCTAAATCTCATTGGCCCTTCTCTTGACTTGTGGTTCATTGGTTGGCCTTGGAACACCCTTTGGGGTGTAGCCTTGTTTGTTTTGGCTCCCTCTATGGTTTCTTTTGAAGGATACTTTTTGGGAGATTCCCTCAAGCTCTTGTGATTTTAGGTTCTCAAAGGCTCTCTTTTGGTGGTGGTGTTAGAGGCTTGAGCATTCTTCCTTGGCCATAGGCTCCTCTAGCCTTACTAGCCGATTTTTTGGAGAACTATTCTCCCTCCTTTCAGCTCTTTCCTTTTTCACCCTTCCTTTCCTTTTTTGGTAGCAAAGAGTTTGTGTTTTTACTTTCTAGGGTTTGAGTCTTAGCAGTGACCCTTGATGGCAAGAGGATCTCAAATGGGAGTCCCAGATGCCCTGGGTAGAGACCTAGGGGGTCCCTTGGAACAAGGTGGAGCACAAGAAGCCTCCTAGCAAGTAGGTTCTAAAGAATCAAAGGCGGTGTGCTAGACTTCATGAGCACATGTGGACAAAGTGTGGAACTGCTTCCCAATCTTATCTATAGGGGGTTTCTTAGACTACACGTAGACTTTGGAGGAGGAGAAATTCTTTGATGTAGACCCCCGGGCCTGATGACAAAAGTCTAAAGCACCCTAGCACTAGTACTGTAGTAGGTCTTTGGAGGGGGATGAGCATTTTCCGAGCGAAATCTTCCGAGCGTCCGAGCGAAGGAAAAAAAAAGCTTCCAACTATGCAAAAATATGACAAAAATGGATCAGAAGAAAACATAGTTTCACTTAGAAATATGAAAAGTATTATAGGAATGCCTATTTTATACACGAATATTTATGTGAATCTTTGGGAATGGTGAGAACATAATGGGATGGCTTTTGAAGAAACCCACATGTAGAGTAGACTTCTCTATAAAAATTTCCTTATGATCCTTCTTACAACTTTTTACTTAATAGGGGGTGACATTGAAAAACCTCTCTCACCTTATCTTCATGAAAGGGTTTCTCCAAAGAAAACTCATTGAAGCAAGCCATCAAGGTAGTTTCGCCAGCGAAACCCCTTTGAACAAGGTCTTTCAAGGTAGTTTCGCTGGCGAAACTACCTTGGACAGCACTTTTAAAAGTGACATAACTTTCACATCCAATGTCCAAATATAGTCATTCAGCCACTCAAATTGATCGGAAAACCCCATTTGAGCACATCTATGAAGTTATATTTTGGAAAACCTTGCATATATAGTATTAAATATTACATGTATTTTATGAGGGTGATATATAAGCCCAAGTTAATACTTATTTACAGTAATTTAAACTTCTGTAGAAACATGTCCATAAATATATTGTTATTAATACGATAAAAACACTTGAAAGATATTGCCATATGATGTTTAATAAGTAATTAATTTATGTATAATATTATTATGTTGAGAGTGATTATGAGGGACGTTTCTTAAATGAATTAATTTTCAATACTTTTTTAAGGTAATAACAAGGGTACAAAGGGATGTCTATGAATAAGAAGATTTATGTTATGTAAAAATGAATGAGTGACTAGTTTGTATATTTTTATGATAAAGGGATCTAGTTCTAATGAAAATAAAAGTGTAAAAACCATGTTTCCTAAAGAAATACTATTTTTAAAATCTCTTGAAAAACACGCTCGTATAAACTTGCTCATAGGTTTTTGCTCGTAAAATTGACGCATCCATCTTTGGAGGTCCCTTAGCCTCAGTGGAGGTTGTCCCCTCCTCCTTCTCCCTGACTATTGAGTCTTCCCTCCCTCTCACTAGCTCCCTCCCTGTTCCTCACACCTTGACTCCATCCTCCTCCTTGCCTTTCCTACCCCTTAACTATAGCTGCCCTGATTATTTGCCCTCTCTCCACCCTTGCTCCACCTCCTTCTTCCCCCTCTCCCACATGTAGTAGATTCAATCGCTTCTCAATCACTTCTTCCTCTTCCTCCCTCCCCCTAGACCTAGAACCCTCAGGCAAGGGTGGGGCTGAGTCCTCCCCTTCCCCTTAGTTATGGCCTCTGCCTCCTAGCAACAATCCTCTCACTCCCTCCCTTAGGACTCTACCGACTTGAAGACTTCTGAGTCAAGCTATTGGTTATCCTAGATTCTATGTCAAGGCCTCTCCCTTAGGAAACCCTTGCCTAAGGAGAGATTGGTCAGTGAAACTATCTTGAGATCCCAAATGAGTATCCTATTCCACACGAGATGACATTCATCATGATCCTACAGCTCCGTAAAGGGGGATCCATCAGAGTGGGGGGATCTTGTACTCACCCCTTCTGGGGTTCCAACTCCACCTCCATAGGAGAGGAGAAGTGGCCCCCCATCTTATTTGACTACAAGATGAAAGATAATATGTTTTACATGATGGTGGAGTGGATGGGTCCCCAGGGGTATATATTTGGCTTATGCATGGTGATTCAATTACTTTTCAACTTGGATTCTCTCTAGATAGTCCTAGCATAGGCATGGCAATGGAGGTGATTTGCTTGGGGCTAGAGGTGTAGTTTACACAAGTCACACACTAGACACTCTACCACTGTGTGGCCATGCTTCTTACAATAGAGACCCATTATCCCATAATAGAGACCCATTATCCCATGCTTCTTCCTCATGACTTGGACTATCGTGAGTTGGAATGTGTACGGGCTCCATGACCATGCATGGTAGCAACCACAACGTCTAATTATTTGTAGGGACTTATGTTAGATATGCTCAATGCCCCACCCTCCTGGTAATCACGAGTGGTCCAAAGTGCTAAAGTTGTAAGGCCCCCATATGAGGAGAAGCCATGTGTGAGCCCGGGACACTGGATGAATCCTGACTTGCATGTCAGATGAGGTCTATCAATGAGACCGTTGATGGTAGAAAAGGTGATCTATGTGAGTCTAGCCTATCGGCTAGACAGGGTAGGTAAGATGGTAACACAACGAGGCACATTGTCTTGATTGTGTGGGAGCCCCTTGCTCTTGATGGGGTTTGGGGGCTAGCTAGCCCCCAGCTGGGGGGTCCTAGGGGGGCCAATGACCCCCCTGGTGGGGGTTCGGTGATGAGAGCCCCCAAGGTAAAATATAGGGAATATTCCCTATATATTCCATGGATGACTAGTCGGCTCCACCGACTACATTGATCCGACTACCACCCTCATAGCTATAAAGAGGCGACCTTCCCAATCCATTGTATCAAATCACATCAGATCTTCCAACTAGTAACTCTTCACCTAGTATCTGTCTAGATCGTGATCTAAGCTCCACTGTGGGAGTGCAGGGGTGGATGGAGCCATCATCTGTACTACATCAGTATTGAAGGAAAAGTTTGTTCCTCTCTAGTTTGATGTGTACTCTCTATTCTTTTTTCAGTTTTTGTTCCACTACGCTGTGTAATTTAACATGGTATTAGAGCCCAGGCGGCTCTAAGATCGAAGAGTAGAAGAGAGGCGAGGGCTTCAATAGCATATGGAGTGATGGCATTAGGAAGCGGCTCAGCAATTGGAAGTGGCTCGAGTTCAGCAGCTGCACCAACAATCCAAGCGTTGAGGATTCGCCCACCAGCCTTCACTGAAGACAAGCTAAATGGTACGAACTACACTCTATGGAAGTTTAAAATTATTGCTATTCTGGATTCATATGAGCTTCTAGAGATAGTACTGGGGACTGACTTGGAACCACAAGAAACCCCCGACCCAGCAAATTTGGGGAGAATGATACCTCCTAATGTCGACCTTCTATGAGCTTGGAAACGAGGAAGGAAGATGCTCTGTGTGCCCTGGTTACAAGTACTACTGATAGTGTTTTGACCTTGATTCAACATACATCTAAGGCAACTGTGGCCTGGAACATATTGAAGAGTCAGTATGAGACGCAGAATCAGAGAAGGATCCAAAACCTGGAGAATCAGCTCGTAGCTAAGAAGTTTAATGAAGGAGAGACAGCGGAGGCATTCATAACCCGAATCCAAAATCTGTGTGACCAGATGGTTGGTGCTGGGATACAAAAGACTAGCGAAGAGCTAGCTCGACGGAGTCTCCGGATATGTCCACCAAGGTTTGATGGATTGGTAACAGCACTTAACACTAAGGTGAGACCCCAACCATTGACATTTGAGGAGTTCTGTGCATTACTCATGGAGGAGGAATTGAGGCTTAAAGCTGGAGATGGAGGTGGCAATGGAGATGCTGCGTTCTCTACCACGATGAAAGGCAAAGGTGGTTCCTCCACCAAAGGTGAGTCCTCTACTAGTGGTGACAAAAAGAAGAAGGGCAGCAAGAAGAAGTTTCAAGGAGAATGCTTCTACTGCAAGAAGAAGGGCCATGTGATTGCATATTTTCAGGTCAAGAAAGCAGATGAAAAGAATGGTACCCTAAGGAACTCAGATAAGGGAAAAGAGATAGCTAACACAGCGGAAGTAGAGTTGGATCTATTTCTGGCCATTGAGGAAGAATGTTCCTCAGTTCAAGAAGCTTCAATCACTGATTCATGGGTGTTGGATGGTGGTGCCTTCTATCACATGACCTGCAAGAAGGGTCTATATTGTTCCATGTAGCCTCTACAGGAAGCCATCACCGTGATGGTTGGAAATAATGCAAAATGCCCTGTTGAGGATACAGGTATGGTTTCATTTGTTTCTATAAATGGAGATATTAAGAAACTATCTAATGTGCTATATGTTCCACAAATCAAGAGAAATTTGCTATCAGTTGCTTCCATAACTGACCTTGACCATGAGGTGAGGTTCAACAAGACAGGAGCAAAAATTTTGGATAGTGCTTGCAATCTTGTTGGCACAAAAGTATGGAGGAACAACCTGTATGAGCTAAGTGCTCTTATAGCCACCGCTGGAGTGGGTACAAGAAGACTTTGGAACGAAAGATTCGGCCACATCAGATTTGCACTACTAAAGGAGATGCAGAAGCAAGGTATGGTTGCTCACTTACCTACAGTAGCTGAAATCAAAGAACCGTGTGAAGCTTGCATGATGGGCAAGCAACAGAGAAAGTCATTCCCACAAGAAAGCAAGAATAGAGCAAATGCTCCTCTAAAGTTGGTGCATGTTGACTTGTGCGGTAAGATGCCTACGCAAGCCTTGGGGGGATCTTCCTATTTTTTATTTAAGGAAGATGTGGGTGTACTTTCTTTGCGAAAAGGCTCAAGCTTTTTGTAAATTGAAGAATGGCTACAACTTGTTGTGAATGAAACAGGGAGAAAAGTGAAGAAAATCAGATCGGATGGTGGCGGTGAGTTTGGAGATTTTTGCAAGAGCGAAGGGATCAAGCAAACAAATGACAACATCACATGTCTCAACAAAATTCTGTTGTTGAACGCCGAATGCAAACCAGCGTGGAGATGGGGTGGTGTATATTGAAAGGTGCTGGACTGCCAAACCACTTTTGGGCTTAGGCTGTCAATACTATGGTTTACATCCTTAATCGTAGCTATACAAAGGCACTATAAGGTAAAACACCACATGAGGCTTACAGCGATAAGAAGCCATCTGTCTCCCACTTTAGAATGTTTGGGTGTGAATGCTATGTGCATGGACTAGAGACTAAGAGAGAAACAAGCTACAACCAAAAAGCACCAAATGTATCTTCTTAGGCTATTGTGATGAGAAGAAAGCTTATAAGTTGTATGACTGAGAGGCAAAGAAGATCATAGCAAGCCACGATGTGGTGTTCAGGGAGCAGCCACGTGCAGTGGAGGCAGAGAAGGGCTCTTCCACTTTATCATCAAGCGAAGAGGTAATTCACTATGGACCTATCCCAAGAGCTATAAAGGAGGAGGAAATATCAGATGATGAAGGTATAAGTCACCAACCTGTTGTTACACCACCGGAAAAGCCATTACCGCGATGGGTAAGGCAGCTCTATGACCATGATAACTAGATGCCTATGTCTGTTGAGCAGCATGCAGATGGACCAAGGTGGTCTCAGAGAATCAAGGAGCAAAGGAGGGCTTTTGCTTACATAGTCAATATGGCCTTGATGGCTGAGATTATTGCAGAAGTAAAGGAGCCTGCGAGTTTGGAGGAAGCACTTGCAGACTGAGATTGGAAAAATGTTATGCAAGTAGAATATGACAGCATTATGAAGAATAAAACTTGGGAGCTGGTAGATCAACCACCTAACAGAAGGGTTATTGGCACTAAGTGGGTTTGGAAGGTAAAGTACAAGGCCGATGGGACTTTGGAAAAGTATAAAGCCAGATTGGTTGCACAAGGATTTTTGCAAGTTGAAGGGTTTGATTTTCAGGAATCTTTTGCTCCGACTGCCAGAATGATCACTATTTGCACAGTACTATCGGTGGCTGCTCATAAAAAGTGGTTAATTTATCAAATGGATGTTAAATTAGCATTCTTGAATGGTGACCTCAAGGAGGAGGTGTACGTGGCTCAGCCACCAGGGTTTGAGGCCCCCCATTCTAAGAACAAGGTATGCAAGCTGAAAAAGGCTTTGTACGGTTTGAAACAGGCCCCAAGAGCATGGTACTAACGGATATACAAATTCTTTCATAAATTAAACTTCAAAAGATGTGCCTCAGATGCTAACTTGTAGTGTACAGGAAAGGTGGAAAATTTGCTATTATTGTTATATATGTGGATGAACTCCTTATTACAGGTGACTATGAAGACATGATCCAGTAGACTAGAAAGGCATTGAGCACTGAGTTTGAGATGATAGGCTTAGGCTTGATGCACTAATGTTTAGGGATTGAAGTCTGGCAAGAGCCAGGCAAGATCTTCATCTCTCAGCAGAAATATGCAAGGGAGATCTTGAAGGCATTTGGTATGTTTGAGTGCAAGGAGATAGCTACACCTATGGAGGTAAATGCGAGCCTATCTATGGAGGATGCCTCACCACCAGCAGACATTGGGAGGTACAAGAAGTTGGTCGGTAGTCTTATCTATCTGTGCAACACCAGACCAGACATCAGTTTTGTTGTTGGTGTTTTGATCAAGTTCTCCAATAAGCCCTGAGAGAATCATTGGAATGTAGGGATGCAGGTCCTCAAGTATGTGAAGGGCACTCTTGATTATGGCATCACCTATGGTACGGGCACTTCCTTGGCTGGTCATTATGACTCAAATTTGGCTGGAGATGTTGATTCCAGGAAATGGAAATCAACATAGTCCATACCTTTGATGCATCTGACAAATGCCTCACTTGGGAAAACCATGTCCTCTTAAGGCATGTTGTAACACATCCATTTTTTTGGCATTCATCTCATCATAGGCATCCTTTTGTGCTTATAGGGCATTCTGTGCTAGAGATGGTTCCCCTCTGGTTCTATCAACAAGCACCCACAACTTTCAATTGATAAAGAGATTCTTGATTCTACATTTCCAAATTTCCATCGAACACTAGGGTGTGTGACACACAAAGTTCTTCCTTTGATGTGATTCTCCTGATGAGTCAAGCATTAACAATTGGATTTTAAATTCTACTACCCACCAAGTTGCAAATTTAGCAATACATAATAAAGAGCCAAATGTTCTCTTCATTCTAGTTTTAAAAGCTCTAAATTTAGCATTTTTCATCAAAAATTTAAGCTCTTCTAAAGTTCGATATGCTATGCAAGAAAATGGTGTAAAAGAAAGTGACTTGGGGTGTTATGGAGCTCCCCCAAATAAAAATTGGCTTTCTTTTGTACAAAATGCAAAACACACTTTCTAGTGCACTACGGAGTGTAAAAGAGCACTTGGAAGGGATAAGGGCCTTGGAAAATACCTTGGAGAGGACTTTGAAGGAAGGTACAATAGAAAGTGATATGGAGGTTGGAGAATTTCCAAATGCCCAAATCACATTCTATTGTACAAATTTTAAATAGCTTGTGAAAAGGACACTTGGAAGGGAGAGAAGTACCTTAGGATGATAGAGAAGGTAGGGTAGCTTAGGTGCCTTAAATTTTAGGGTAACGTCTAATTTTCAAAAGCAAACCTTGTCCCTCTTGCTTTTCACAATCATGTCATGCGTCTTGTCATTCAGCTGCCTCTACCTCTACTCTTCCCTCACTCTTCCTTCAAGCTCTCTATTCCTTCTCTTTGGCTCATGGATTCTTTAAGATTCCAAGGCTCTATACTCTTCTAGTGCTTGCATGATGGCTCTATGTAGGTGGCTCCAGTACTAAAGCTCATTTGAGAGTTTCTCCTCTTACTCCACATGGTTCTATGCTAGCTGGAAGTGGTTTGTAGCTCTTTGTGATCCCTTGAGATGTATATGCTCACAACCTTCTGCTTTGCGAGTTGACTCTCCTTATTATAGCTTGACTATTTGTGCAGCTCGACCTCCTCTTCTAATCAATTCATGGGCTGACTACCTTTTGCTAAGTTGTAGCTCTTGCTCTCTTGCAAACATGTAGTTCATCAACTCACCGCACCCTCACACTTCTTCAAGGCTCTTGCATATCCACACACTACTCATCAATGTAGCTTGGCACCTCTCCATGGTAGCTCCTCTAGTAGTTCGTTGTCTCCTCTTGGGATTTTTTGAGCTTTAGAGCCCTTTACTTGTTGTAGGTCTTTGTGTAGGCCTCTATGCCTACCATGATTGCTTATGCTTGCAATTCACCACCATTTAAATGCCTCTTTGTAGCTCTTGGCCACTTCCACTTGCAATTGTTCATTGTAGACCTACAAGCTTACTCAATAATATCTTGCTCATTGGCCACCGTTTCAGCCTTCTTCATGGGCAATTGGTTTTGCAAGCTTGATTGCCTATTCTTTTCATCCTACTGCATCATAGCCTATCTAAGTTCCTTGTTTGTGGTCGTTCAAACATAGCATTCCACACATGCCAACTTGTGGTTTGTACATATTTCTCTAGATCTTTGGGGCTCTTTTTATTTGTGGTCACTTGTTTGCTTTCTCTAAGCTCCCTTTATTGGATGCAGCTCCTTCTATTTTATTTAAGGGAATTTATTTGAGCGTTCTCTAAGCTCCCTTTATTGGATGCAGCTCCTTCTTTTCCTGAAGTGAGCTCTTTGTGTGAAACACATTCCTTGACACACAGTCCTCTCCCCCAATAGTGGGGCTTTACTCAGTTCAAAAATATAACAATTACTAACACAAATCATAATGCCATACACACAATCTATTGAAGTATATGGGTCATTGGGCTCATCGTATTCCATGTACATATGGTTTTACATTTGTCACACATTTTGTATATGTGGGCAGATGGAGAGGAGGATAGAGGACTCTAGAAGGGCTCCTAAGTCCTTGTGTGAATAGTCCTTATGGACTCAAGGCAACCCACTTAGGATTCAATATACATTGTATCATATTAATCTTTTTGATATAATGATAAAGTGTACATTTTTGGTATGATAGAGTGTACATTTCATATATCCAATTATGTCTTTTCTTTGTCATCCTCTTTGATGTTTGCATTGAGCATTGGACTATGTGTCCTCTTTCACATGGTATCAAATCAGTTAAGGTCGTGCCAAGTAGGTGAGGGTTCTAACTAGGTTTTGTGCAATTAAGTGCATCAATATTCACCTTAATGACATTTGTGTACATTGTTGAGTGGAAAATACTCATGTGTTTTATGGGATACTTCCATATCTAGAAATCCAAATAAATAAACTCTTCATGGGAAAAAACTTACAAACACTTATGGATATTAAAGTGCTTGGACTAGCATAGAAAACCATGGATGTGGATTGGCTATCAAGTTTAATGAAATGCGAAGACTATTGATCCAAGAAGGGGATTAAAGAAAATGATTAGGTAAAGGCTGTGTTAAAGATGCATTAGTGGCAACGATGCTGAGAGGATCAAAGGAAATGATTAGGAGAAGGTTGTTATAGGTGTATTAGTGGCAATGATGCTCTATATGTGGTTCAAAGACAAGTACCCCTAGAATAATTCATAGCATGGTGGAAATTCATGGGTGAAAGCATGATAGAGCAACGGAAGGCCCACGAGTTGTAAACCAAAGTTAATAAAAATAATAGTCTCATGCCAAATAGAAATTGTTTGTATAAAGAACAAGGTGAAGTGCTATAGCTACACAATGCTAAAAATTTCACCAACAAGCCCAAGCTGGGCAAGACAACATGGAAAAGAAGCAATTCCACACAAATACTTGCAGATATAGATAATTAGAGTATGCTTTTAAAGGGTCGGATAAAGTTGATGCATCTTCCAAGGTGGATTGTGCTATAGTGAGAGGGATAATTGAGCTTGAAAGAACACATAGAGATCTAGTACATACCAAAACCATTAGGTGATGCAAATATTTACTTGTAAAATTACCTTAACATTTGAATAGTGGACTAAGGGGCAATACATGTGTTATTGAGTATATGTGCTGATGAATACATGTATTGTAGAAGAGATTGATTCAATACATGATCTAATCAAGGGTGCTTCACCATAAAGCACCAAAAGGTGATTATAGTAGACGTGTGAGAGTAATCTCCATCTTTCAATTTTTGCAAAGAAACTAGAAAAAATGCATAGGAGGGGAGAAATAATCAATCCCCAACCTTTTAAGAACAAGAAAAAACCCTACAACCTACTACAAAAGAAGTTGGACCATGCCCCAAACACTTGCAAATAAAGAACCTACCTATCCATTTCTAATGTGTTGACAAGAGTGGTGGAAGCCCTCCAATGTCGCAACTAGGACTGATTGAAAAAGGGGATGAAGACACTTCCCACCCTTCCTAAAGAGTGTTGATGGGCAAGGGAAGTAGGGGGGAAATAAAGAATAGCACGCAAAGTAGGGGGATCTTCTACCCTCCAATCTAAAATAAAACATCCCAATAGACTAGCTTAGCCACATCTAGATCTGAAGATGAAGCAGGTTGGCTTGCTCAAAGATTGATGAATACCAAGAGGACCAAGAGCAATCTATGAGTATGAAGATGAAGCAGGACAATCAAACACAAAAGGGTGGTGATGAGAAGAGGACCAAGGGCTCATTTGAATGGGAAAAAAAAATAGGTCTTTGACCAACCACCACCACCACCACTTACAAAATGCCAACATATTATATGGGATGCGTCAATTTTACGAGCAAAAACCTATGAGCAAGTTTATCCGAGCGTGTTTTTCAATACATTTTTAAAAATGTTTTTCTTTAGGAAACATGGTTTTTACGCTTTTATTTTCACTAGAACTAGATCCCTTTATCATAAAAATATACAGACTAGTCACTCATTCATTTTTACACAACATAATTTTCTTATTTAGAGACATCCCTTTGTACCCCTGTTCTTACCTTAAAAAAGTGTTGATTCCTTTAAGAAACATTCCTCATAATCACTCTCAATGTAATAATACTATGCATATATAATTACTTATTAACACATTTATATCATATGGCAATATCTTTTTAGTGTTTTTATAGCATATTTATGGACATGTTTCTAAAGAAGTTTAAATTACTATAAATAAGTATTAACTTGGGCTTATATATCACTCTCATAAAATACATGTAATATTTAATACTATATATGGAATATTTTCCAAAATATAACTTCATAGATGTGCTCAAATGGGGTGTTCCGATCAATTTGAGTGGTTGAATGACTATATTTGGACATTGGATATGAAAGTTATGTCACTTTTAAAAGTGCTGTCCAAGGTAGTTTCGCCAGAGACTTGCTTCAAAGGGGTTTCGCTGGCGAAACTACCTGGATGGCTTGCTTCAATGAGTTTTCTTTGAAGAAACTCTTTCATGAAGATAGGTTGAGAGAGGGTTTTCAATGTCACCCCCTATTAAGTAAAAGTTGTAAGAAGGATCATAAGGGAATTTTCATAGAGAAGTCTACTCTACATGTGGGTTTCTTCAAAAGCCATCCCATTATGCTCTCACCATTCCTACAGATTCACCTAAAGATTTTTGTATAAAATAGGCATTGCTATAATACTTTGCATATTTCTAAGTGAAACTATGTTTTCTTCTGATCGTTTTTTGCCATATTTATGCATAGTTGGAAGCTTTTTTTTTCCTTCGCTCGGACGCTCGGAAGATTTCGCTCAAAAAATGCTCGTCCCCTATTATATGGGGGACAAGGACATAACTCAAAATTTAATCCAAATTTAATGAAGTGTTACTTATTTGAGTAAAACTCCTACAAAATTTGTTACCACAGATGAGATTAGTGTCGATATTTTTCTCAAGTCACTCAAATATGATTATTTGTATAAATAAATATTATCTTTTTATTTAAATAATACACCTATAAATAGTCATATATTTATATTATTAACGCATATTATAAAATTTAATCTTATTTATAAATCATTTAACATGAACGTAAATTCATAAGTTTACTATCACAAATATGACATATTATAAGCTATAGTAAAAGACTTCATCAAAATAAACCATTCATTCATTCATTCATTCAGATGTAAAGTAAAAAAATGCTAGATTCTTTTGCAAGCACGTATAAAAATTTGTTTTTCTTCAGGAATCCATTCATTCATTCACATGCACAAGTGATCGAGTGCCATATTCATTTGCTCACTAATGTGGATCTATAATTGGTTCCATGATTTCATATTACTTGCAACTATAATTGATGTATTATTAGTTGGGTCATTAGGCAAACCATAATAAACTAATCCAAGCTAAAAGGGTTGGTGACCTAGTCCAACCTTATGGTAAAGACTTCAAAACTTGATAAAGTGGTATCTAGAAGCATTCCCTAAATTTGAGCTCAAGTACATGACATTGTAGACTTCCTCTTTCTAAGTGTTAGCCCCTTGATTAGAGGACATTATATATATGCCTATCCTACCATTAAAATTGACTATTTACTTCATTATGATTTAGGTCACACAAAAATTATGGTAAATACTACCCAACTTGATGAAGCAATATCCAGGAGCATTCCAAATTTCAGCTCAAGTAGATGACATTGTAGACTTTGTCTTTCCTAGAGTTAGCTCCTTGATTAGAGGAGGTTCTATAGGTCTATCCTACCATCAGAACTGCGTAATTCCTTCAAATTGAAATGGATCTTATATTTCACTCTACATACACTTGCAAATCTAGGCTGGATCTTGAGATCGGGGGTGGATCTTGAGATATGAATATATCTCAAAGGAATCCTTAGAATAGACAATGCCAATCAAGGGCATCATTATTTATTTCCAAGGACTTGTAGGTAAATTTTTGCAAATTCAAACTCAAGAAATATTTTGAGTACAACATCGTCGCTTGAATTCTTGCATTAATAATTTTATCCTTGTAATAAAATGGAAATTGGTGTCATCAAGTGCATGTCCATCATTGTGTCTAGCACTTATAATATCTAGTCACTCCCTCATGGTAAAGCACATGCAAAAGGATGAGGGCCCAAGTGGTGCACAATGAGAAAAATATGCATACAATGTGCATTCAAGGGGTAATATTTGAACCCCTATTTACATACAAGTCATGTATTTAATTTGCTTTATAGAATTTGTATCTTTAAATTAAAAACCCTCTTTTGTATGTATAATTTTATGAATTTTTAGGACTAAAAGACCTTTTTATTGATGATAACATATTTTTAGGTGCACCGCTCAAGGACGTTAGAGAGAACGGGGACACATCAATGTTAGAAATGTATACAGGATCATAAATAATAACTACCAAGGTACAGAGGGAGATGTGGTGAGCTTCCTCTATTTAATTAATACAATAATTATTGAAAAGAAGATACATGGTGAAAACAATATTTAATGGATATGAATGAGTGTACAATCAATCTATATACTATGCTCTAAGGTTTGAGAGGTTTGTGAAACCTCTTCAAATCATAGAGAGAGGAAATGGATGCAAGGGATAGTGGCATTGATGAGCCCAATGTGGGAGCGTAAGGGGGCTTCTCGAGACCCTATTAGCCAGGTACCAGATGTATCGAACATCTATGTAAATGAGCTAGTCAACAATTTTGAGCAAAGAGTTACGGCATACTTCAGGGCTACTCACAATTTTATCATGCTAGAGGCAATAAGAAGATTAAAGGTCAAAGCTATAGAATTTTAAAAACATGGACGTGTCCTTTGCTCAAGGAAAGGACTCAATAGAGGCTCAATAGTCAAGGTTGCATTTGATATAGCAATACAATTTGGGGATTGGAAGGCCAAGATGGGCATTTTAGTGGTGGCAATGGATGCATTGAAAGATATTGTGGGCCTAAGATGTTATGATAAGTATGTAATACTCATGTTCAAAAAGGGAGTAGATATGGTCGTGCTTGACATGCAAGGTCACAGTCATAGTGCCTTTCATCAAGTCACATTACATACCACAAGAAGCTAGGAAGCTCACAAGCAAAGTAGGGAAAGCAATGCTAATGAAAAATTGAAGGCCAAAAACCTAGCCATGAAGGGGGAGTGTTCCAAAATTGAATACTTTCTCAGTGCAATGAAACTACAAAGGGAGGCATTCAACTAGAAAGGGAGGTAAAAGGAGGTGCCAAAGTGCATTTGTGCATGCTAAGAGCCACACAAGTCATGAGGAAGTGAGATTATTTAGACAAAGTAGACCCTAAGGGAATGGGACACTTAACATGGAAAATGAAAGTTTGTTAAGAGAGTTCCAAGATGTAATTCTCCCAAGGAACTACCCAAGGGTCTCCATATTAGATAAATGATACCCAATTGAAAGAAGTAAGGAAGGAGCTAGAAAATTTAATGGAGAGAGGATTCATACAACTAAGAAACTTACCATATGGAGCACCAATTTGTTTATGATAAAGAAGATAGATTTTTGGCTAGGTTCTGCATGGACTACTACACACTAAACAAGATTACAGTTTAAAAAAATATCCTATGCCTTTGCTAGATGATTTGATGGATATATTAGAAAGTTCTAAGCACTCTAATAAAATTGATCTAAGATAAGGCTATCACTAGATTTGGATTGCTAAAAAAGATATTGAGAAAAAGGCATTCAAGACAAATATGGGAGCTATAACTGGCTAGTTCTCTCATTTGGGCCAATGCATGCTCCAGCAACATTTTGCACCCTAATGCATGATGTGTTCACTGACTACTTGGATGATCTCTTAGTAGTGTGAACTAAAGATATCTTGAACTCTAGAAGAACACAAGGAACACTTGTGAAAGCTATGCAAAAGGATAAGATCCAAGAAGTCATATGTGAGTTTGGGGCCAATGAATTGGAAATTTTGGGCTTCATTATGGGTGCCGACGGCATCAAGGTGGAACCAAACAAAGTGGAGGCTATATTGGTTTAGGAAATACCTAGAATAGTTCATGGTACTAGAGAATTCTTGGGACCTTTTGCAAGTAGCCCATAAAAAAATACAATGAAGTGGCACCCCTGTTGAAGCACCATACTCTGAAACTAGGGAACTTTGATTGGACCAAATAGTTTGAGAAAGCATTTGATTGATGAAGTGGAAGATGAGATCCACCCTAGTGTTGTAATTTCTAGAGTTAGAAAACCTTTTGAAATACACATGAAAGCTTTGGATCTTATACTAGGTGGACTACGTACAGAGGAGATGGACTACTCACAAAAACAAAATTCTTGTGGTTGTAGAATGCCTCAAAAAATGGAAGCATTATGTGCAAGACAAGCATACAAAGGTGTTCACCAACAACATCCCGTGAGCTACTTTCAAACAAAACCTAATCCAATAGCGAAGTAGGCTAGATGGAAAGATTTAATTGCTAAGTTCAATATCATCATCAAATACAAGAAAGGGAAGCAGAATGCCATGCCAGATGCGCTATGTCAAAAAGAAGCATTAATGCCCATCAGTTAGGACTCTTAAGGACATGATCAAATCAATGGTTGCTGAGGATATTAATTTGTAGGCCATCATGAAACATATCAAAGAGGAGAAGGGAAACTAGTGCATGTACAAGATAGAGAATGGAATAGTCTATGTTAGAGAAAGTGGGTTGTATGTGCCCAATGATGAAGATTTGAAAAATACTATATCATGGGAGTTTCATGATTGTAAATTGGCTAGTCACTCAAGATACAATAGGACCTACAAAATACCAAAGTGTCACTTCTTTTGGCATCACTTCTTTTGGATAGCAATATGTGAGGACATAGTGGAGTATATTCAAACCTTCCCTACTTGCCAGCTTGTCAAAGCAAATTGTATGAAGAAGGTGGTTCACTTACATACAATGCCAATACATGGGATGTAACCAACTTGGGCTTCATTATTACTTTTATAGCATCCCATAGCTTCATAGTGATCCTTGTAGTACTTGATTACTTCTTGACACTGGCTCAGTTTATTAGTTGATTACTTCTTGACACTGGCTCAGTTTATTCTAGCAAGAAAACAATTTTGCTAAGGAAACAATCGAAATGTACTTCCAACGTGTCTAAGTACCATGGTCGATCATTAGAATTGTATTAGATTGGGATGACTCCTTAGTTATATGTAGCAAGAACTATTCAAGATCTTGGAAATGTACCTCCGATTCTCATCATCCTACCAACTTAGTCCACTCTATGTGCTTACCCTATGAGGCTAATGTGACAAATGCATGTACATCACATGAAACCATAGGATAATAATTTGTATGGTTCTAATTAAATTGTCTCTATGATAATAATGGAACCTTCAATAAATTATAATTGTAGAAACAACTAGAAATTAGACTTTCCATGGTCTAACTTGACTTTTTAGGCCACTATATATATCCATAACGTATAGGACTATTATAGTTCTGGGATTTTCTAGAGGTATTCCTTGATGACGTATGTGTATATTTGGCATGGGATGACCACCTCAAATATTTAAGACTTGTCTTTGAGACGTGTCACCTCTACAAGATTTCCATCAACCCTCTCAATTGCTAGTTTAGGGTTAAACATGGGCAATCTTAGGGCATATTGTGCCAAGAAATGGCATTTCCATGGATTACAACAAGATCAAGCACATTTTGAAGCTACCACTCCCTATAGACACAAAGGGTGTATAGAAATTCATAGGGCATACTGGCTATTATAGAAGGTTTATTTATAGCTATGCTCGAGATTGCTCGCCCCTTATATAAGCTTTTGATTATATTTAACTGGACGAAGACATGCCAAACCTCCTTTGAAGCCCTTAAACTCATCCTGGCTTTCGCTCCTATTTTTTGAGCACTAAATTGGGATTTAATACTCCATGTGCATATTGATGCCTCAAATTTTGCAATAGGATGTGTGTTGGTGCAGCCAGGTGAGTATAACTTGGATTATCCAATACATTTTGCAAGTCACCAACTCAATAATGTAGAGATGAATTATACAACCATAGAGAGGGAAGTCCTTGCCATGATCTATGCCATAAAGAAATTTTGCCACTATTTGTGGCAAACACGTATGTATTTTGTGTACACCACCAGGTGCTGCTTTATCTAGTGAATAAGCCCTATACATGATGGGATGCATCACATGATGGAGGATTATACTCTTAGAATTTGACTTCACCATTGCACTTTGCAAGGGACAAACACATTTTATGGCAGACCACATGTCTTGAATTCCCAATAGAATAGAGAGCCTTTGACAACTAGCATGGACAATGAGCTCTCCAATGCCCCACTATTCCGCGTAAACATAATACCAAAATGGGATCAGGAGGTTGGCCATTTTTTGGCCAACGGGCATGGCCCTTAGCAATGATAGGGCTCAAAAACTCATCAAGGATGCAATATCCTATCAACATCATACCGAATGGGTAAGTATAGCATGATGCACCATTGCATCTGCGAAGATGAGTTTGTCAAGGTGTTGGAAGAATCCCATTTGGGTATTGCATGAGAAAATTTTATAGGAGAGCTTATGGTTCGCAAGGTATTACAAGTTGGATTATGGTGGCCTACTCTCTTTGCAAATGCAGCTGAATTCACTAAGCGTTACAACCTTTGGCCGATTAGGATAGCTACTGCCACAAGGGAGGCATTCCACTTGATGACATCAAGAAAAGAGCTTTTTTCAAGCCATCCCGAGTGCTCTTCTTCCTTACGAAGGTGGATATGGTGGACCACCATAATGTCATCAAGCCCAACCTACTTCTTTGACTTCTAGATCCTATGAAATCTTGCACTAATTGGGTAGATTACTTCTACAAGGAGCTCTATGTCTGATTCCATAAACCCATGCAAAGGATCAACAACCAAATGCTTTTTATGTTGATCATTAAGCATGTTTGAAACCAAATTGGTTGGCCAATCAATACAAAGTTGTAGACTGTATTTGACATTGATCATGTCCTCCCCAACTTCTACCTTTGCCTTTAATATAAGTTGATGGAAACTCTCTATGTATTGTGAGACTAACTAGCTTGGATTCTACCTAAGAATTGCCATGTACGTAGCATCCTTTATTTTACCCAATTGGTAATTTCTTCTCCATGGCTTGGACTTTATCCCATGTGGCAATGGGAGTGTGAAGTCCTAGTAGACCCTATTTTGGATACATTACCACCAATGACCAAATCTCCCTTATTGAGCTTGATGGTGGCTAGATAAAGCTTCTCTTTTTCAATGAATGGTTGGGATTGAAAGTAGACAGTAAGCTTCTTGACCCATTATTCTAATTTCTTAGTGTTAAGCATGGCAAAGTCTTGCAAGTCTTGTGTTGTATCTACATTGAAGAATTTAGCTAGGTGGTAGCCTAAGCTTATGTGAGGGCTGATGCCCTCCTCCAATAGAACTACCTGAGATATGAAGTGTGGAGCCCCAAAGTATGTTCCATTATTGGGATTTTCCCAGCCCTTGCAAAGCTCCAATTTGAGCTATGATTTGGATAGGTTATAGAGACTTTTTCTGACCAAATTCACTCATGTTTAAAGCCATCTCTTCCTCAAACTTGGACATTTTCCTTTAAAGGGCTATGTCTCCATCTTGAAGTTGTTGGAGCAGCATAGCATGGCCCTTCATAAATTCATTGAATTATAGCTTCCTCCATCTTGGGAGACATTATAGACTTTAAAATGGAGAGAGGTTCTATGGAAAGAGGGAGATAGAAGGAGTTTCCTCTGCATGAAATGGGAAGGCTATAGAGATTTTTGGAGCAGCATAGCTTGCCCTTTCCTAAATTCATTGAACTTTAGCTGTCCATCTTGGGAGACATTATCGAATTCAAAAGGGAGAGAGAGAAAGAAAGAAAGAAAGAAATTTTATTAAAGGTCCACGGAAGGCCATACATGGCCTATGGGACACAAAATCATCCGAAAGGAAAATACATCATCAACGATGCGCCAACTAGGTGGCCTCATCGTAATACCGCTAAGATGCCAAAAATGGCTACAAAAATCCTAGATACAAAATGAAATGAAATAGAGTACCAAAAATGCCTAGATACAAAATGTGAAATATGAAATATGAGGAACATCGTCTTCCCTAAGGGGTCTGTGATCCAAAGAAATGATGGAAGTCACGGCCATCGACCATGCCTCCTGCCATGAGTGTGAAGATCTGGGCAAGTGTCAAATGGGCTGCTGGTGGTGCCAAGTCTCCATGGAGCAATCTCCTCCGAAAATTTGCCATCATCCTCCGTCGTCTAGAAATAAAGCGACGGGTACGGCCTCTGTGTAAGATCATCCTGCGGTGCTGCCGGATCATGTCATATGTACATCCTCGGGGTGGAACCATCGGTGCTCTCTGGCAAGATGGGCTATCTCTGTGCTCATGGTCCTGCGCCTCGTCCTGCTCCTCATGAATAACCAGGTCTCTGGCAGGGATGCGACGGTGCTCTCTGAGGAATCTCTCTCTGTATCTGGTGATCTCCCTGATAAACAACGCTAAGCAATACTGAGAGAGAGAGAGAGAGAGAGAGAGAGAGAGAGAGAGAGAGAGAGTTATAAAAATAAGGATATAGAATGAGTTGGCTATGCATGAAGACATTAAATATATGTAGACTCTCTTCTTCCAAAACCAAGCTTTGATACCAACAATGTGTGGTCTAACTAAAACACTCACCCATATATTCATTTAAGAAACTAATCAATTGAAGGAACATAATAATGGACAAAAATTCAATTGTATTTCCCATGAAAGAGAAATGGAGGGAGGAAACCCTCAATATAATCTAGAAGTCCAGAATGGGTAGTTGAATGGAGAAGACTGTACACACCAAGACTAAATGTAGAAGTCCACACTAGGATGTTGACTTCCTTTCTAAACTCTTCTAATAAAGTGAGGAACCATTGATGTAGGCTCTCCAAGGTGAGTAGGAACCTCCTCCACAAGGTTCCACCATTTGCCTCACCAAGCCCTAAAACTAGCTGTCAAAGTTTGGAATCCCATTGACATTTATAAATATTGCATACTTTTCTTTATTTTGAGCTTCTCCCACTTCTTTTTAAAATTTGAATAATTTAAAATATTTGAACTATTTTGCATAAATTAGCTAATTGAATTTTGGTGTAATTAGTGATGAAAGTAACAAAATATTTGCTTCCTCCTAATGATGTTGTCTAGTACATATTTGACAATATAAATGTAAATGAAATCCTATGAATCACATGTCCTTATTTTCCCTTTTATAGAAAATGGTTCTCTATGCTATTTGCGATATCATTTTTTTCCAAATTTATTATGAAATTCCCACTTATTGGTTCTAGGTAAACCATGAGACATATAATTTTTGTAGTATTAAGAATAAGCTAGTTTAATTTGGATAACCCTAATCAAACTAGCCTTAATAAATCCTTGATACATTTGGTTTATTTTGAATGAATCCTAAGCTAATTTAAGTTGGATATTCCTAATCAAAATAGCCTCAATAAATCTTTGGTAGGTTTGGTTTAGCTTAAATGAATCCTTGGTAGGTTTGGTTTAGCTAACCTTGTTTAATAGATTGGAGTTTGACCTTGATTTGGTTTAGTGTAAACCAAATGGGTGACTTATTTACTTCAACATATATAGGAGACCACACCACTATGCCTTGAAAAAGGGAACATGAAGTTGTAAATGTCCAACAAGATTCTCCTCAAAGCCTAAGGTAAGAAATGGGTTAGGATTATCACCAAGGAAATATACAAAAGAGAAGTGTGTAGTTGGATTCAGTTTGTTTTGAAAGGGATGAATTTAAAACTAAGATGGAGACATTGAAGTAATTGATTTAGTGACCTCAAGCCAATTTTGCATGATCTATATAATTTTTATGTGAAATACCCTATTATTTTGGGACCATTTTTATGTATTAATAAGTCAAAAGTTGTACTTAGGCCTTCTCAAGTCTTAAGACTTGCAAAGTTTCTACTATTTTCTATTTTGCAAAATTTTAGTAGGCCTCCTTTAGAGTCTTGATATCTTGAGAGTTTTTCTTGATTTCTCTTGTCTACACAATATCTCACAAGGGTTATGTGTACATTTGCCTCATCAAGCATTCAAATAATGTTTTCTTTAACTCCTAATAATCCCTCATAAAGATAAAACATGTTGATGTGGTTTCTCTCTCCTTCATTCATGCTCAGCTACTATGAGTTTCTACTAACTACTAGTTGTTGGCCCTCGAGTTAGACCAACATGAAGACTTGCATATACAAGTACAAGAGTAGGCGGCACCCGTCTTTGGTGACAAAGAGGTGCTCCTCTTGGTTAACTTATGAATGGAAAGCACCGGCAACAGGAGGGGTGACCTTGAACTAAGGGTGATAGACAATAGTGAGTAATTGTTTCTTGAATTGAGTGCATCAGTCTTAGAAGTCAATTATACATACAGTGTAGAAGAAGCATTGTAGTAGAGAAGAGACCAGAGTGAGTGACATTGAGGTGTTAACTCTCTCTCTCTCTCTCTCTCTCTCTCTCTCTCTCTCACTTTACTACTGAGTGAATAGTTTAAGCCCAGGCGACTTGGTTGTAACAGACTTTCCTCTAATACCAGTGTGGCTTTTACTTACATTCTCTCTTGCAATTTCTTCTATTGGTTAACTGTTAATAACTCGATTCACCTATTATCACACAATTTCCCCTTCAATAACAACCCCAACCTCTGAGTTATTATGCTAGCATCCATGTTTGATACAACCGAGCACTCATGTACACAGTTTTCTAAGGATTGGAAGAGCGATCATCTTCATCTGAGCATCACAGTTGGGTTCATGGCTCATGAGCAACATGCACTGAGCACTTGCGAACTAACTTTTGGGGAGTGAGCAAACCAGAGCATCAACATTTGGGAATCTTGTTGAGGAGGGTTGAGGACATGTTGTTAGTTTGGGGAATTGACTAGATTGAGTATAGCAAGCCTAGGATTGATTGCATAATCATTGAGAGAGGCTCATGTTGACTAGTGGACGAGTTGAAGTAGTTGCTAGATGTTATGAGCTACTATAAGAAGTTTCTCTGAGTAACCACAGATGAGTGGCATAGTCTGCTATTGTGTTTGAAGATCAGAGTGTAGACTACAAAAAGTACTCACACTACTAATCGGTTAATTCATGACCTATCCAATGCCTGATACATACTTGGAAAGAAGACAAAGATACGTGGCTAGGAACAAAGAGTTCTCGAGTCAAAGAAATAGGCCACATCCAACTATGAGAGCTGGTGTGGTCTTAGAACCAAAACTAAGTTCTCAAAGGAGGCAAACGTACTCGACCTATGGCAAACATATTACCTGCAGCTTTTTCTGTTAGTCATCCACGGCCTCATACACACAAAGTATGGGAAAGTGACTAGGGAGATCTATGGCTCTTTCAAATATCAAGATAAAATTTCAAAATTCCAAAATTTCAAGGATATTGATGATGAAGACTAGTATAGCCATCTTTAAAGCTTCATACGGGTGTGTCATATAAACGGTACCACAATACATGAAGAATACATGGACTATTTTCCATGTACTTTAATAAAAAATGCACAGAGATGGTTCAATGAATTTCCAATTGGGCATCTTATTGATTGGTATGCTATGTTTCTTCGTCCTCGCTCACTGATCCCTCTCTCCTCTTTCTAGGGAGATAAAAAATTTACCCTACTTGCTTCGATTCAAAGCACACAACCAAACATTTCATGGCAGATAGAAAAAATTTCTTACCTACACTCCGTTGCTCTTGGTCCGCATGCAAGATCTCAACTCCTCCCACCTAGCCAAGATCTTCCTCTTGGATATCACCTCTAGCAAAAGCTTATTCCTCTGAGATCTTCTTGATTACAAACTGATTATGAAGGACCCCTCCTTAAATATATTGCTGCCCTACCTAAATATAATCTACCCTCTTCCCTAAATATATTGTACCCCTCCCTAAATATAAACACTCCTCCTACACTCTCCCTTAGAGCTCCCCTACCACTCCCACACATACATACATCTTATGATGACCACATAACCTTCTTTGCCCCATTGGCTTCCACTTCATAGTCATCAAGGCACATTGGCTACCCCATCAGCTTCCATGTCATAGTCGTCACTCCACCTTGGCTGCCCTATTGGCTTCCACATCATTTGACTCTTGGTCTTACTCACATACACACATAACAGACAACCATACCACCTTGCATGCCCCATTGGCTCACATGCCATAGTTGTCGCACCACCTTGGCTACTCCATCAGCTAAAACTAGCATGGAGTGGTCATTCATATATGTATATATATGTATATATGTATATGTATATATGTGTATACACATATATATATATATGTATATACATATATATATGTGTATATATGTATATACATATATATGTATATACATATATATATGTATATATATGTATATATGTATATGTATATATGTGTATATACATATATATATGTGTATACACATATATACATATATATATATACATATACAGATATACATATACATATACATATACATATATACATTACATATACATATACATATATATATATATACATATATACATATACATATGTTATAAATATATATATATATATATATATATATATAACATATATCTATGCAGGCAGGAAAAATGTCAAGATTGCTCTGCAAAAGATTCATAAGAGCAGTTTTGGCCAGTTGAATCCTGAATTGGCTTCCCCTCTGCCTATCCCTGCCTCCAGCATTACGGAAGACTTCCAAAACTCCTGGCATACTAAATTTAGAATGTGAAGGTGCACGTGGATCTGCAGGAGAATACCCAATGGGCATCCTTGGAACGGGATCTGAAAAGAGACCATTAATCCATGAAACAATCTTTCTGCTCATTTTTATCGCGCTGTCATCAAAACAGGGTCCATACAGTAAAGCAGCCATTGCATTCATTGCCATCCACTGAATAGCTTCTACTTGCTCATTAATCTCTTTCTCCAGATTAGTACGCACATTTTGTGCTGATTGTATCGTTCGACTTCTCGGCGATAATCATTCACAGAATCTTGACCCCAGATATTTACTGAATCATCACACCAAGAAGACAGAAGATCAAACAGCCTTTTTCTTGTCCGCAAATCAAGCCTCTCTGAGTTTGCTTCGACCAGCTCAGGAGATAATGCCCTTAATACCGATGCGAGCGAATATCGTAGGGGTTGCAAGTCCTGGAAGTACTCTTGAGGAGTTGAAGAAATGTGCTTTACGCTGTCCTGCAAAATGGATCCGCAACACAGGCTTTCTAGCAAGCATACCTGGCCAAATATTATCAGCAACCAAGCGATATACATTGGCAACATGCACTCGAATATCATCACGCCGCAGTTTCTGGCTCTGTAAGACAGAATAACGAAGACAAGGTCTGTCTTTGTTAGCCTACATTCCTATCTCCCCGACAGACTTCAAAACACCAACAGTTTTAAAGACAACACCATGCACTGGAATAGACTTGAGATCTACATCAAAATTTTTGACAAGAAACAAGTATTTCAATCACACTAAAAAGAGTGAACATTATATAAAACACTTCTTGCAGACCTAACCAAACAGACTTCTCATTGCAACTCTTGTATAACTACTTAGATGTTTCCATAGAAAAAAGTGCATCTTACATCAGAGTGAGTTAGCCTGCCTCCACAGAGGGAGACAAGAAGGCCTCCTGGTCATCATTTTTCAAAATCTAGCTATGCTTGCTATTTTCATGTTAGGTAAAGGAGAGGCTTACCAAAACCACAATAAGGCAGACGAAAAAAGAAAGACAGGTTTATTAACATCTGCCGCAGGCAAAAACTTGAGTTAAACACCCTTGGAAGGGGAGAAAGAGGAGTCTAGTACACCGCTAAAATCCCAATAAATCTGAAACTGAAACTAGAAATAGAAATACACACTTAAGTGTGTAAAGAGTTCTGTCATGTATCGGTGTAATCCATGAGTACTGAGTTGTGGGTCTGTCCAGAGTCCCGCAGGAGTCCTGTTGTCTATAGAAATGTCTGAGATCTGCAATTGTCACCCTTGTGCTGCTCCATGGGACAATCCCATGGGCATCGCAAGGTAGCCTGACATTGTGAAGTGGTCGAATGGGGCAACCTCCAATCAATGTAATCTCCTCTCCTATGAAGACTTTAAGAATTTCTGCTAGGAGAGACCATGTCCAGCTACAGGCTTCATGAATCTAGATCGTATTTTGGTGACCTCACATACAAAAAGGGTAACACACCATCAATCCAAGCAATTAATGAAACCCATGATCAACCAAACTGTGGTATTAGCCTCGCTCTTGAATCTCCATCTCATGCATGTCGCAAAGAGTGCAGAGCCTCAAATCTCTGTGGTGTCGTATGGTAGTAACGGTTCCTGAATGAGGTCATCCTCACTCAAATCGGAGGCAATCCTCAAAATAAAAGGCCATTTTGGTGGCATGTGGTTGAGGTGAGGATACCCACGTCTGTTGAATCTATACCAAAACAGAAATAGATATACATTTTCTATTGAGTTCTACAAAGAAATAGATGGTCTATGGGGACCAATATAAAGATAATGATTTGCAATTTGATATTCATAAAGGTATATGATTTGTGCACATACAATGTGATATCCTAAGAAGTGGTTCAATCTTCTACAATTCTTATTAACTAAACAATGGTCCAATCATCATATGGACCCAATCACTAAGATTTGGATGTCTATATGTACATGTGGTTGGCTTTCCTCTGTAATTGGTACTCACAATATATTTTGTCTCACTCCAATGGCTCCCACCAATGGCTCCCATCAAAGGTACAGTCGAAGGAGGTGATGGTGACTGTGGGAGGATCGGGCGTCGCCAGAAAAAAAAGAGCTGGGGGGCAGTAGGCTAAAAAGCTCCGGAACGGGGGAGGCGATCCTACTACAGGAGCCAGAGGACCTTGGATGACGAAGGAGAGCTAGGTGAGCGTAACCGTGAGTTGGAGGAGGAGTTTGTGGGCACACAGGAGATCATCACGAAAAGGAAGAGGGGCTGCATGGTTCTGAGAGAGGCCGAGAAGATACATGAACTAGTAGAGGCCTTGGCTGGGGGGATTACGAGGGGAAGGGAAGTTGACCGCTGCTGATATGCAGCATTCTCTTGGAGGTGTTACGTGATAAGGGAAGGTTGATGGAAGCTCAGGGGAAAAGGCTTGTGTAGGAGAAGGAACCGACGGGGATCATGGTAGCAGGTTTGGAGCTTCTCGTGGACCGAGCTGGAGGCGCATGTTGACAACAACTAAGAGCGGCAGAGGGCCGTGAGCTCGCAGAAGGGGCAGAGGTCGAAGAGCTTGAGAAGGGGTTAAAGAATGTGGGGGGAGAGCGGCTAGGAGTGGGAGTTTCGGATCCGGCTGGAGAGGTCAGCTGTTGGCTTGGAGAGAGCTTTAAAATTCCGATGTTGGCTAGGAGCGCAGCTGGCTTTATCGAATCTAATGCTCATTGTTGATCATGGGGAGAGGCCTTGCTTGTGGCGAAAAAACTATGGACGGCAGAATGGAGAAAGAAGTTTGATGCTTCAATAGAGAAGGCTGGCAATGCATCAGAGAAGGCTATGGCAATGTGCGAACAAAGTAGTAAGTGAGCACAATCTTGAGAAGATGCTCTCAAGGCAGAGTTTTTGTAAATCAATGCAATGAAGAAAAAAGAACTAAGAGATATGCATGCAAAGATGAACCAAGGTGATAGTTGGTAATCTACTGAACTAAGAGATATGCATGCAAAGATGAACCAAGGTGATAGTTGGTAATCTACTGTGAAGTTTATTTGTCACACAAGTAAAAGGTGGATAGTAGTTGGCTATGCACTTGGAAGGGGTGGTACCTCTACTGTGGGAGGTCATGAGGATTGCCATTGGTTAGTCAGAAGTGAAGGAGCGCAGCTGATTTGAAATAGTAGCCTTCCTGCTTGTATCAAGGAATCGTGGTGATCACAGGGACAATAGAATCTAGTGGTTGCAGTCATTTCCCATCCATAGAGTCTTTCAGGCTAAAAGAAGGACTGAAAAGACTGATGACCTTGTTGTAACTAGGAAGATGTTTCTGGTGTTCGAAATAAACCACAGGGTGGAGGCAATTATTGTATCACGACATGTGCAATATGAAATAATATACAATGAAGTTACAAAGGAGCGGTGGATACTTATTCTACAGATAACAGATGAGATAGCTGTAGGATTGGAGTTTCCCAGGAGCCAGTGGCCGAGAGATCTGTTTTATAAGATAGATATGATACCAGAGTATGAATTTTTTTGAGACTAGAGTGTAGATATTATATCAGAGTCATTTGAGTATGGATTTGATTCTGTAGATATTTTTGTGAAAGAAGATAGAGTGATACAATAGAGGAGTTTCTAGAGAAAATGAAAAAAACAAAAAAATGTATTTTTGCTTAGAGGTAGAATCACAGTATGATACAGTGTGGTTCAGCTGGAACTTTCAGTTCGAAGAAATCCTCAACTTTGAAGCACAAGGTGTGTGGCACCTACTGTTGTATGTAAATGATGAAGAGTGGCAGGGTGTTGTGTTACCCACAATGGAAGACCTCCCAGAAGAAATTCTCTGGATGAGTCTTTGTATTGATGTTGAGTTTGATGAGTGGATATAAATAAAAAACAGGAAACTGTATATTCATGTACTTGATCTTAAAATTGGGCCCGTCTGTGTAGAGCATTGAATTTGGTAATGATGCACATGTAGAAATTTTATACTCTGAGTGGATCAATCTACCATTGCCATCAGCAAGATCACTTTTGGATGATGTGTTTTGCTTGAACTTATCTTGGATGAAGACTTACAGGTTTAAGGGGGTCTATGGTGTCTGGTATTTGGAGTAGGGGTGAATATATGGAAGAGATTTCAGTAGTTATGAAGGCAGTATAGTGCTCTATCTTTTTTGCAATCACCGTGAGCCTTGTTCTCCCCTTATTTTTCTTCCTTCAAAACCCATATAATTTTTAAGTTGTCATCTATTTGGGTGGAGTTTGGAGTGTTTTGTTTATTACTCTCTAACTTCATACCACCACTGCCCCACCAGCCACTGAATCCATCATGATCTTCCTTCTAGGGGGGGCTCCCGTATCTGCTGCATTGGACTAGAATTGACATTGGATTTTGTTAATATATGGTGGTGGTGGTGATGATGATGATGATGATGATGATGATGGTGATGTTGATGACATATGTTATGACTATGTAGTACTGATGTTCTTATGACTATGTAGCATTTAGCATTTAGCATGGGTGTTGATGGTCATTTAGTAGCTCCACCCTTTCAGCTTGTTGTATCAGGTTTCTCACAATCTATTAGACCCATCGGTCTTCCGAAGACTGCAGGAAGACATCCAATAGGAAGGAGGGAAGGAGATTACCAGTGGAGGGGAGCATATGAGGAGAAGGTGAAGAGGGGGAAATGGAGGAGAGGGGGAACATTCAAGCAGGGGCAAAAGGCGTGAGGAGGGAGTGAGAGGGGGAGTCAAGAGCTCGCCCCGTGTGTACCTTCTCTGGGTGTATCAATCATCTTGCTTCCTAATGAACTATGCTACTTCCCATCTCTCTGCTTTCTTCTCTAAGATCTCTTCCCGTTGTGTTCTCCTCCCCTCCTCTCCCTTCACCTTGTACAATGGACCCTGTGTCGTGGTTGAAGTTCTGCTCAGTTCATGTCGAGGGTTGGCTTTTATGATGTTCTGCTTTGGTCTTCTTCTTGCTCACATCACTTCAGCACTTGTACCGCTTGCACATAGTTGACACCATCGACTAGCACTCACCTACGAACCATCAGTGACACCTATGGCATAATACTTCCGGAAGTGTTAGGAACACCCCCCTCAGACACAGCCTCATATCATTTACAGCTAGATGCTTTGCATTTCAGGTCATCACGTATCTGTACCGAGTTAGGGAATATGGGGATTATACCTCGGGGCATAGCAGGCTACCATGGATAGCTCTATCCTCTTCTATGGCACTTGCAGCAGGAGGAGACCAGAGGTGTTGGTATGCACGTACAGAGAGATGGTTTGAGTGCTTGGGGCTCCACATGGATAGACTACCTCCCTTCCAGTACAACATGAAATTCCGTTTTCTCCCCTCTTATCACACGAGGTCAACCAGGTTATCCATGAGGATCTACTATAGCTACACACATTTCGGACTTGGTTAGGACCGAGTGAACTCCCAATGAAGCTTAGCTTCTACAGAGATCACTTCTTACATATCACAGCGGAGGGTTTCATTGACCCACCAAGATACACGCAGATTCACCTACCCCCCTCGCTGAGGATCTCTCTTGGGCAGTTCCGGGTCTCTTCACACAAACTTCGCATCGAGAGCAGCAGCGCAGAGCGACTACCCAGGGAGAGGCGCATATGCACACTATGTGACATGCAGGAGCTTGAGACAGAGGAGCATTTCATCTTCACATCTCCTGTGTACTATGAGATCCGAGGGCATTTCCAATGCCTCTTCAGGGATAGTTATGGGATTTTGGCATGTTTCCTCTCCTACCTAGACCAGCGGTGTTTGGCAAGTTTCATTCATGAGGCACTTAGACACCGTGAGAGGATACTCCAAGCACGGCTCTTCCTTGGCTGATCCCTCTCAGAGCTCTATCACGGAGGGGGAGTCTATACAAGACTTTATGCTATGGATGCGGGCACTAATCAATCAAGTGATAACTGTGCCAGATGACAAGTCCATGGGAGCCTAGTTGATTACAAGATGCACTCATTGGAATTACGCAAGCCAGAGATAGTAAATCCAACTAAGACATATGAGGAGCTATTAAATCGAGCTGTTGCTCTAGAGAAAAGTGAAGGACTTAAGGAAGGGCAAGACAAAGAAGAAGGATGCATATAGTGACGCTGAGGAAACACTAGCAACAAAGAAATATAAGATAAAGTCCATGCCAAAAAAGGCACTGAAGAAATTGGAATTCAAGGGAAGCCAGACAATAATGAGAAATGGTGCAATAAGTGTTCTAGGAATGGACACTTAGACGAAGATTATAAAACTAAGGATTGCAGAACTTGCACGTGCCCGACTTGAGAGCCCATCCTTCCTCCCTCCTTTTCAATTGGGAATCCCACTAATGTTGAATAGATTCAATGGTGAGTTATTAGCAAAGATAGCACGGTGGATCTTACTTGCCTAAGCGCCTGTGCAGACGATAGACCTAGATAAACCAAGCATGATAACTCGGATTGTTGGTTCAATGGTAAAGTATCTGCAAACCAAGTGACCATTGATACTTGGCCTACGAGTGGTAAACCACCACATCTTAAGAAGAATAAGGACAAAGGTAAAAATGGTAAGGAAAAGACTATAGACCCTTCAAAGACTCAATGTTTTTGATGCAGAGAGAATCGTCTCCATACTGGACTATCCAATTTGGGTTGAACATATGAAGTTCTTTAAAACTAACATCAAACAAAAAGGAAGTGGATCCAAAATATTGAGTAGTCGTATCCGAGTTAGTAGACATGACGGAAGCCTAAGTGGCTACTTGGTCAAAGGGTCCAGCTGCAACTTCTACAAAGATGTTAATTAGAAGGCACAAAAGGAGATAGCTACTAAGATTAAGAGAGAATTGAAGGGCAAGGGACTGGCATTTGAGATGCCTTCAAAGTAGTTTAAACCACCTACCTCTGAACCAGGTGAGTCTTCAAAATCTAAAGAGCAAAGTGTGGAAATAGAAGCGGGGTACTTCATCACATTCTAGTGTAGTGCTAGCCCAAGCATGAGAAATACTCAAGAGTATGAAAATCAGCCTTACATTTGCTGAATTATTGCGGATAGACCCATATAAATTTTGATCTTTTTATCTAGGATCGGGTAGCATGCTAGCACAACATACACAAGGCCAGATGTAATCTCATAGATACTCACGTCTGCAAGTTACCCTTGCCCACTATGCCTCAGCTTTTGCACTACTTTGCAAAGCTATTGAGGGAGCTCGAGAAACTGATTTATAGTCATGTTATAGATGCTACTCTATGCAAAAGAAATCACAAAATTTATGTAAAGACCTGCACACCAAGTGGTAGGAAGGAGTCACACCCAACTCGGTGGTACGTGACCTAATCTTGCCAAGGATCCCCTATCTGAGCTTTGGTTGATGGATTGGTGATGGACCTAGATAGGCCTCCAATTGACATAAGTAGCCTATTATACCCATGGCCTCTCCTATATCAACATAGGGTCAATCCCTTCTATCCTCCATCACCCCAACTATCTTCCTCCCGAGTTCCTCCTAGCAATACCCTGAGATCCTCTTTTGCTGGCCCATCTGATGCTAGACCTTCTTCTCCTACCCCATGATGAAGGTGCAATCCCATGCAGCATCCTAGGGGATTCAACCCTTGAGCATCGGCCCTTAAAAAATGCTTGGTTTTAGTGAGCCCTGAACCATGAGGATCCGATCATCGTAAAGCTGAAAGCAATATGTTTGCCCTTGGGTTAGGCCAACATCCAATACAAGTGCAAGGGAAGGTGGCAATAATATTCAATGACTAGATGGCGATCCTCTTGGTTAACTTCTGAATGGTGACCATTGGAAACAAGAAGTATTGGCCCTACATTTGAAGCAAGGGCAATCATGAACTAAGGGTAATAAACTAATAGCGAGTAACCATTTTTCGAACCAAGTGCATCAAATTTGAGAAGTCGGTTCTACATTAGTGTGGGAGAAGCTTTGTAATAGGGAGAAGACAGTGGAGTGAGTGACATTGAGGAGTTCACACTCTCTCTCTTGGCTTGCTAGGATAGGAGCTTTCTATTGAGTGAATAGTTCAAGCTGAGGCAGCTTGGTTGTAATAGACTTCTAATACAAGTGTAGCTTTTACTTCCATTGTCTCTTGTGCTTTCTTCTGTTTGTTAACTATTAATAACTCAATTCACCCATTATCATATGGTTTTCCCTTTAATCGCAACCCTGACCTTTGAGTTATTCTATTAGCATCCTGAGCACTCATGTACACAATTTCCTAAGGATTGCAAGAGCAAGCATCTTCATCCAAGCACTGCTCAGTTGGGATCATGGGTCAAGAGCAACACACACTGAGTATTTGTGATTTAATTGTTGGGGAGTGAGCAAACCAAAGAATCAACAATAATTCTCTTAATGTATTCATTCTTATAGATAACTCTCTCTACATCTCTTCAAATTATTGTGCTATAAGCACTACTACCAATCACATAGACGACCTTGATATACAAGACTTATAAATCCTATGTGTTGATAAACTTGATATTGAATGTTCACTTCGCATCCATTTGCTATCGAAATTCATGATTATAGACTAGGACTTTGAGCACCTAAATAAGCACCAACATGACTATATGATGCATACAACAACTCACCTTCAACTAGAAAGAGTCTTTGAACTTTGTGCACTATTCACAAGATTCAATAATTAAGAGTTGTAGATTCAATAATGGAGTTCTCTCTTTCCAAGATTTCCAAATCCTACCAACAAGTTGCTAAATTGTTTTTGAGTCCTTCCAATCTTGTAATAAAGTCTTGTTGACCTTGATATCTCCACTAATATCTTGAGACCTTTTGGGCAAGTCACAATGTCTCATTTCCAAGGTATATCTTATTATGAGTTAGATGACTCACTATGATTCTCTTTCCAAGATTTCCAAATCCTGCAACATGGTTTTTGAGTTCTTCCAACCTTGTAATAAAGTCTTATTGACCTTGATATATCTAATAATAACTTGAGACCTTCTAGACAAGTCACAATTGCTCATATCCAGGGCATATATTCCTATGAGTCAAATGACTCACTATTAGTACCTATTATCAAATGACTCATTATGACCCTCTCTACAGAGCTACCAATATTATGCAAGCATAAATATGACCTACTATGACTCTAGTCCCAATATAGTAAGAGAAAGACTCTAGTAGAAGTCAAGACCTTCTCTCTAGGATTGTTCAATTTACTTCCCACTTGACTTTCTCATGGACTTTTTCCACAATAGAAGGCTCTCTCATGGAATGGAAAGGAGGAAGGGTAGGTTAACTTGCTCAAGCTCTCCCATAGCTCTCATACCAAATTAGGAATGGAGTATAAGGTGACAAGAATAGGCTCACACACAATAGGCTAAAAAATGTAAATTTGTTTAAATAAAATAGATCTCGTATAGAGAACCATACCTTGGAGATCCTTGGAGGAGAGAAATGAAACATCCATCGTTGATGGCACAGTGGCTGTCGCATAGGAGCTTGCAGAGGGCATTAGCGCTATGGAGTGCGGTCATGGAGCTTTGGAGCTTATTGGTGCTAGAAGTCAGCCGTTGGCTATGAGGGTGGCTGGCACTACTGTAGGAGCCGTTGTTGAGGAAGGCTTGGAGAGCTTGGAGGTGCTACTTGGTTGAGGTGCTACTTGGTTGAGGTGCTACTCGTTGTGTCTGTTGAATGGTGTTTTGGCAGAGGAGCTCATTGAGCAAGCTGCTTATTGTGAGAGAGGAGAGCACACACAAAGGAATACGGAGACACCAATGATGGTGGAGCAAAAGCTACTCCAGCTTATTCCTCTATCATATATATATGAGTATACATGGGCACTGTACAAGTGGGTGGGCACACTACCCTTTACCCCAACAACCTCCCACTTAAAGGCAGTGTGCCTTTAAGGGAGTATAGTACACATATAATACAATCAGCCATAGGCTGAAAAACAAGATGACCAGACCGTCATCCTATGCCCATCGGCACTTTACAATGTGCAAAGTGCATAGAGGATAAGCTGCTAGCAGACATCAGGTTTGCAGGATAGAAAATGACAAGCTGTAGATGCCTATCAACCAAGATCCCATGCCAGATCTCACTGGGAGAGTGAACTCTCACCACCACGTGCTCCTGTGCTAAGTCCATAGCACCCGAACTATCACTATGCAGAGAAAATGTCTCTGTACCACCTATGACCATAAGCACATAACCTACAATAATAGACCTCTGCTGGTCTACCCAACCTGCATCACCTGCATGCTGCTCCTGGAAGCATAAGGACCTGATGTCCACAACCGCTTTCCTACTGCCAGAATCTACCATAATCATGCTACCAACTCCCACTGCAACGGAAGCAAGAACCGGAAGTGTAGCCCCAATGGCGAACATGTGAGAACCAAGTCTCAACACAGTCATGGATGCATGAAGTACTATGGCTGCCATATCAACCATAACTTGCTGCTCAACTGATCTGTCATCATCAAACCTGTTATGTTTCAAGTATGGAGCCAATACAGGCAATGGAGTACTTAGTAACTTCCCCCTCTCCATACTGAAACAACCAAGTATCTGAGAAACATCATCAAGACCATGCAACTCCCACTGCAAAGCATCCCTGTCCATAAGGAACCATATGGCAAGTAACCTCAGAAGGATAGCAACCTCCTGAATACTGAGACCATAACCTGTCTCACTGCGCATCACATCCTGAGCTCTCATAACGGTATCAAACCTATGAAGCCAAGCTCGAGGGGATTGCTTCTGGCCATGGAGGCACTTACGAAGTAAACATATCAATGATTCCTGCCCATGCGTAATATAACCCGAGTCAATAACTGCAGAAACCACATCTGTCCTGGCATAACTAGCCAATGGATCATACCGGGCATCATTAGCCAAGGTATCCTCCTCACCATGCATAGCCTCATCCTCATCTCCAAGAGGCACTCCGCATCCTGGGAGTAAACTGTAACTGTCCATAGAAGATGCATCAACAATCTCCATAGGAGTATAAACTTGTGGAATACTCGAGACATCTGATTGTCTCTGACCAAAATCAGGAAGTAGTCGTGGCTGTCCCAACTTTATAACCTGCTCACCGTGGGAAAAACCTCCCACTCCAAGGGATATGGGTTGTCCCTGCATAGAATTCGGAGGTATCAGTGCACTTACACCTTCCTAGAATACCACTCTCCTGCTATCCATAGTCCTGGGCTGTCCAAACATAGCATCCTCTCTGAAATAAATATTATGGCTGCGTATCAACTCTCTAGTTGAAGAATCCCATAACCTATAGTCCCTACTGGACTCACTGTATCCAAGGAAGATACACCTCCTCGACCGGGAACCATGAGCATAAGCCTTGCAGCCAAACATACGTAAATGCTCATAACATGGTGCCCTGCCTGTCAAGAAGTCAAATCGCACTCTACCATTCAGAGATCTCCTGGGTGACCTGTTAAGCAAGTATGCAGCTGTCTTACATGCCTCAGCCCAATAGCATTCGGTAAGACCTGCATATCGTAGCATGCTACCAATCCTGTCCAATAGAATCCGATTTATGCCTTCTGCCAAGGCATCATGAGCAGAAAGAGGAGGAGTGGTCAACACCCTCCTGATACCAAGTGTATCACATAGATGCTGAAATCTAGAAGAGGTAAACTCTGCATCACCATCAGCCATCAAGCTCAATAGCTTCTTTCCTGACTGATTTTCAGCATTACCCAAGAAGCGCTGAAATGTATCATATACATCATGCATGCTTCTGTCGAATCGGATAGACCCACACTGACTGTCTTCCTCACAAAGGAGGATCCTGACTGCTGACCATCATCACAATCATGACATAAGATTTGAGAGACATCCATAACAGGAATGTATCTCAATGTTGTAAGGGCTTCCATACCTGCAGTAGACATATGTCCAAGTCTGGCATACCATAAACTAGCTGATGGTTGCTTACTAATCATAAGCATCTTATCCTGGACACCTGATACATGCAATGCATAAGAGAATCCAACCCGTGATCCCCTAGCCATAACCAGATTGCCTCTAGCAATCTTCCATGCATGATCACCCAAAGAGACATGATAACCTGCCTCAACCAACTGTCCAGTACTGATCTTGCTCGTAGCAAGTCCTGGTATATGTCTAACCCTCTGTAGAACAAGAATAGAGCCACTAGGCATAACAAGGTGGATATCCCCATAACCATAGACATCCATAGAATGATCAATGCCCATCAAACCACTCTCCACAATGCATTCCTGATATGCACTGAACCATGACCTATGAGGGGTCATATGACATGAAGCACATGGATCTAACATCCAATCACCAAGAATGGGTACATCAGTGGCCAAGAAGGAGGTGTCAGACATAGACAAAAGAATGCCTTCATCACTGCTACTATCAGTGGAAACCCTGGCATCCACACCTTGAAGCTCAACATGCTTCTTCTCCTTCTTCCTGTCATTCTTAACCTTGCTCTTCTTCTTGTATTTTCTCAGCCATTTCCAGCAATACTTTTTCATGTGGCCATACTTTCCACAATAGAAACATCTAACACAAGTCCGAGAGCTAGACTTGCTCCTGGAATTCCCCCTTGAACATGACCTGTTTCTACCAATTGATCGACCTTTGGAGTGCATATCAAGGCTGTATTTCAGCCCATCAGGACATTTCATCCCATCATGCTGTAACATAACACTATCATGGTCATACATCCGGCATATACGAGTATAAAATTCATATGCATGGTAGTCTACACCCTGTACACCATCCTGTACCTGCAAGTAGACTGACTTCGAGAGTGATGACTGAATGATAGAGCATGCTTGCTCATCCATGTCATCCCAATCACTCTGTTTAATGCTATTAGGCTTGACACCTTTGCATTGAATGGGCTTATACTGCCTCTTCTGCACTAACACATCATAAATCTACTCTTTCCAATACTGAAAGTTTGATCCATCCAACCTCTCAATATCAAAGAGGGCACTACCAGCTGTAGATGCCATATCTGTGGCACAATAGCTCACAACCAAAGAGCAGTATAGTGCAATAGGCAACCCAAATGACCAAAAATATAGTGTTGTCCAGACCAATCAGGTCTCCAAATAAACCGGCTGATCCAATGCTCAAAAGCACTCAGCTATAAAGAGGCATAAACAAGAATATATGCAGCCTAGTAACCTGCCAATGCCTGGCAATCCAAGTAAGAAATGCAGTGAACCAAATGAGCAATGCCTACTCAACCAATGGCAATAGGAGCCCAGCTCAACTATCCATAAACATCAGTGTGGCATCCACCAATGCAAATCCATAATGCATCGAAATGGCATTTACTGCATCACCAATGCATCACCTCAAGTGTGCAACCCTTTGGCAACAAAATCAAGCATTCACCACTTGCCAAATGTGCCAAAGTGACTTGCCAAAATGACAATAATGCCCTTGGACTGAAGTGAGATTCCAATCACTTTCTGTAATTTACTGTGAGTTTCCAATTCACTGTTGTGCAAGAGAAATTCCTACAACAATACTTCACAGCCACTTTGGGCAAAATAACACGCTGTCCCTGTCTTTGAACAGCGATATCTTTTCACTGAAAGACCAGATGCCAAAGCTGTAAATAGAAAAGTTGTAGCTGGTAGAAAGATCTACAACTTGTCAGTTGACCTCAAGAGACAAATCCTTGTGGATTCTCAGATATTCTCACCTGAAAAATAGCTTCCTGCACATTGGTCACAGATAGACAGTAGACTGCAACTATTTGTGGTTTTGTAGAGGCTGTAACTCCTGCAGCTTATACCGGATCAACTTGCTTCCAAAAGCAAAGTTGTAGTATGTTCTGTGAACTACAACTTTCCAGTTCAGAACAAAGTGCAATTCCGCACCAGGAAAGAGATATTCAGTCCTGAAAATGATTGTTCTGTCATTAAAAAAAAACAGCAGCAACTATTCAATGACCTGTCAGTCAAGAATATCAATCATTTTCTCGCGGGCTTCAAAGCATAACCAGATATTGAACATCCAATTTCTGAGCAAAATACTTGCATACACTGTGGCATCCAATGCATAAACCGCTTTCTGGAAATTGCATACCAGAGAATAAAAAATGCCTTTCAAGAGTCCCCAAAATGCATTTACTGCATGTATATGGCCTCATTATATTGGCATTCAAGTGAACATCAAATTGTATGCATTTACCACTCACTTATGCATCCAAAATGCATCACCAATGGCATATACCAAGTGACATTTACTGCATCATTTTGCCAAAATGCATCAACTTGCCAAAGTGTATCAACATGTATGCATTTGCCAATATACAGTCTGCAAAATGGCTGTCTGCACACTGATCACGAACTGTCCCTATTTTGGATAGTAAATAACTCTGTACTGTAAACTCGGATGACCGAGCTGTCAACAGAGAAAATGTAGCCCTTCCAAAGTTCTCCGACTCCTCTATTGGGCACCGAGCCTAAATCCTTATGGATTTGCAAATACTTGCTGTCAAAAATGGCATTCTGCTCACTTTTACTGTCTGAAATACTGTCAGATTTCCAGACTAAAAACAAAGAACTCACTCTTTTTCTCCAAAGTGGATGTTGTTGCTATCACTGGGCTGCTCTTCCTTTGCTCACGGGAAGGAGAAGGGTATGGAGAGAAAGAGACTCCTATCTACTCCATCTAAGAGCTCGCAGTGGCTCACGAGCCATCTGCAGTAGCTGCATCTACAAAGAGCTTCCCTACAGCCCTCTCCAAACAACGCTCTCCAATGAAGGCTCAGCCTCAAGAGTGCATCGCTCAAAGCTCCAGCCTTAGCAGCAACAGCAAGCCTAAACGGTGCTTTTACGACCGACCTCCAAGACACAAGCTGCCTCTAAGACTCATACGACAGCTTCCAACGATATCCACTCGTGAGTTGCGAAACACCAATATCAACGATCTCCAGCAAGTATCTACGAAGCAATGCCTCCAACAAGTACACAACGGCCATCCACTTGCTGCAAAGGATGCATCAACAGCCAACGATAGGCTCCCACGAGGCAACGTCAAGACCAACGGACAGCGGTCTCCTTCCAACGCTAGGTTGCTAAAGCACTGGAGCGCTGGAAGATAACCCAAAGTGATTCTTGCAGCTGCATTGTAGAGCAAACAGATTTGGATGATGTCTACCCAAAATCTCTCCGTGAATGAGAGAATCAAGCTCTCCAAAGCTCCCGGTAGATCTCTCGAAGCAGTGCCCATTCTCCTCTCACCGAGCTCCTCGTAGATCGAACGCCATGGGCTCTGATACCAGTTGTGAGAGAGGAGAGCACACACAAAGGAATACGGAGACACCAATGGTGGTGGAGCAAAAGCTACTCCAGCTTATTCCTCTATCATATATATATGAGTATACATGGGCACTGTACAAGTGGGTGGGCACACTGCCCTTTACCTCAACACTTATGGAGCTTTGCTTCTCTATTGGCCTGGGCCGAGAGGTTGGCCATGGAGGTGAGGAGTTGGCAAAGGAGTCTAGCATTGGAGGATGCTGCATGAGTTGCTAGGCTGTTTCAGAGGAGCTTTGCATTGTGGAGCCTTACTAGTTGGAGTCGCCAATTGGAGCTCATTGCCGTGTAGTATCGGAGCATGCACATTTTTTATGTAGATGTGTGCTGCCCGTTACTTGAAGCTGTGTGGTGCTGAGACTTTGTTTGTTGTGAGGGTGGAGTCGTTTGAGACGCCAGTTGTTGAGGTTGCCTTATAGAGTTAAGCTAAGGACTAGGGCATAGATCTGGCATTCGTTGAAGCTTGTGTAGAGCCGCTAGAGCAGGCTGGTTGTTGGAGGGTGTGGGCCAGCGATGTGAAGTGAAGAAGTGAAATTGGTGAAGATTTGGCTGTTGAATTTACAGTAATCGTTGGGGCTGTTGTACTTGTTACGTTCGGCGAAGAGGAAGGGCATCTAAGGCATTGTTTTGAGCAATTTTTTGCTGATTTTCGGAGTGCAAAAGTGTTGCATTTCGAGCCCCCGTTTGATGCATTTTTTGGATGCAATAATTTGATGTCATTTTGGGCCGGTTTTGAATGCTGTATGCATCGATCATGCAGTGTAGTGGATTGCAAGGCTAATGCATTTGTTTTCATATGCTTTTGGCACTGGTTATACTACAGAATTGAGTGGTTTTGGCCAGCAAGTGGTCTTCATTGACACTCTTCTTTTCGAGCACCCTGCATTCATACCATACAATCATATCCCAGGACTCTTTCATTTCCCCGTCATAGAGCTCGGCTCTCTTTGTCTAGTCAGTGGGTTGCATATCTTTCTTGCAGGTACAACACTTTGGCAGTGGTAGTGACACATGCTTTGACAGTGGTACATGCCTGGTTGAGATGCATTAACAGTTCATTGGATGCATGGTTATTTGCCTATGTTGGATACATACGGTGGTACGGTGATGTATTGAGATCCTGTCAGATTAGCATTGTTTGGAGCTGTTTTAGGGCTGGTTTGTCAGCATTTTGGGGCTAATTTGTTATCGTATTCGGGGCTGATTTTATGGCATTGTTGGTCAGGACATTACAATTGCGGCTGTTGCTGTTTTTTATGACAAAACAGTCATTTTCAGGACTGAATATCTCTTTCCTGGTGTGGAATTGCACTTTGTGCCAAACTGAAAAGTTGTAGTTCACAGAACATACTACAACTTTGCTTTTGGAAGCAAGTTGATCCGGTATAAGTTGCAGGAGTTACAGCCTTTGCAAAACCACAAAAAGTTGCAGTCTACTGTCTATTTGTGACCAATGTGCAGGAAGCTGTTTTTCAGGTGAGAATATCTGAGAATCCACAAGGATTTGGTTCTTGAGGTCAGCTGACAAGTTGTAGATCTTTCTACCAGCTACAACTTTGCTGTTTACAGCATTGGCATCCGGTTTTTCAGTGAAAAAATATCGCTGTTCAAAAACAGGGACAGTGTGTTATTTTGCCCAAAGTGGCTGTGAGGTATTGTTGTAGGAATTTCTCTTGCACAACAGTGTATTGGGAACTCACAGTGAATTATAGAAAGTGATTGGGATCTCACTTCAGTCCAAGGGCATTATTGGCATTTTGGCAAGTCACTTTGGCACATTTGGCAAGTGGTGAATGCTTGATTTTGTTGCCAAAGGATTGCACACTTGAGGTGATGCATTGGTGATGCAGTAAATGCCATTTCGATGCATTATGGATTTGCATTGGTGGATGCCGCACTGATGTTTATGGATAGTTGAGAGCTGGCTCCTATTGCCATTGGTTGAGCAGGCATTGCTCATTTGGTTTAGTGCATTTCTTACTTGGATTGCCAGGCATTGGCAGGTTACTGGGCTGCATATATTCTTGTTTATGCCTCTTTATGGCTGAGTGCTTTTGAGCATTGGATCAGCCAGTTTATTTGGAGACCTGATTGGTCTGGACAACACTATATTTTTGGTCATTTGGGTTGCCTATTGCACTATACTACTCTTTGGTTATGAGCTATTGTGCCATAGATATGGCATCTACAGCTGGTAGTGCCCTCTTTGATATTGAGAGGTTGGATGGATCAAACTTTCAGTATTGGAAAGAGCAGATTTATGATGTGTTATTGCAGAAGAGGCAACATAAGCCCATTCAATGCAAAGGTGTCAAGCCTAATAGCATTAAACAGAGTGATTGGGATGACATGGATGAGCAAGCATGCTCTATCATTTAGTCATCACTCTCGAAGTCAGTCTACTTGCAGGTATAGGATGGTGTACAGGGTGTAGACTACCATGCATATGAGTTCTATACTTGTATATGCCGGATGTATGACCATGATAGTGTTATGCAACAGCATGATGGGCTGAAATACAGCCTTGATATATGCACTCCAGAGGTAGATCAATTGGTAGAAACAGGTCATGTTCAAGGGGGGATTCCAAGAGCAAGTCTAGCTCTTGTTTCTATTGTGGAAAGTATGGCCACATGAAAAAGTACTGCTGGAAATGGCTAAAAAATGCAAGAAGAAGAGCAAGGTTAAGAATGACAGGAAGAAGGAGAAGAAGCATGTTGAGCTTCAAGGTGTGGATGCTAAGGTTTCCACTGACAGTAGCAGTGATGAAGGCATTCTTTGTCTATGTCTGGCACCTCCTTCTTGGCCATTGATGTACCCATTCTTGGTGATTAGATGTTAGATCCATGTGCTTCATGTCATATGACCCCTCATAGGTCATAGTTCAGTGCATATCAGGAATGCATTGTGGAGAGTGGTTTGATGGGCATTGATCATTCTATGGATGTCTATGGTTATGGGGATATCCACCTTGTTATGCCTAGTGGCTCTATTCTTGTTCTACAGAGGGTTAGACATATACCAGGACTTGCTACGAGCAAGATCAGTACTGGACAGTTGGTTGAGGTAGGTTATCGTGTCTCTTTGGGTGATCATGCATGGAAGATTGCTAGAGGCAATCTGGTTATGGCTAGGGGATCACGGGTTGGATTCTCTTATGCATTGCATGTATCAGGTGTCCAGGATAAGATGCTTATGATTAGTAAGCAACCATCAGTTAGTTTATGGTATGCCAGACTTAGACATATGTCTATTGCAGGTATGGAAGCCCTTACAACATTGAGATACATTCCTGTTATGGATGTCTCTCAAATTTTATGTCATGATTGTGATGATGGTTAGCAGTCAGGATCCTCTTTTGTGAGGAAGACAGTCAGTGAGAGGTATGTTGAGCCATTGCAGTTGGTTCATAGTGCAGTTTGTGGGCCTATGCCTACCGTTTCACTGGGTGGCGCCTATTACTTTGTGACATTTATTGATGCTGCTACAAAGTACATATGGGTATATCCGATTCGGCAAAAGCATGATGTATATGATACATTTCAGCGCTTCTTGGGTAATGCTGAAAATCAGTCAAGAAAGAAGCTATTGAGCTTGATGACTGACGGTGATGCAAAGTTTACCTCTTCTAGATTTCAGCATCTATGTGATACACTTGGTATCAGGAGGGTGTTGACCACTCCTCATCTTTCTGCTCATGATGCCTTGGTAAAAGGCATAAATTGGATTCTATTGGACAAGATTGGTAGCATGCTACGGTATACAGGTCTTACCGAATAGCTGCATACTTGCTTGACAGGTTACCCAGGAGATCTCTGAATGGTAGAGTGCCATTTGACTTCTTGACAGGCAGGGCACCATGTTATGAGCATTTACGTGTGTTTGGCTGCGAGACTTATGCTCGGAGGTGTATCTTCCTTGGATACAATGAGTCCAGTAGGGACTACAGGTTATGGGATTCTTCAACTAGAGAGTTGATACGCAGCCATAATGTCTATTTCAAAGAGGATGCTATGTTTGGATAGCCCAGGCCTGTGGATAGCAGGAGAGTGGTGTTCCAGGAGGGTGTAAGTGCACTGATACCTCCGAATTCTATGTAGGGATAGCCCATATCCCTTAGAGTGGGAGGTTTTTCCCATGGTGAGCAGGTTATAAAGTTGGGACAGCCACGATTACTTCCTGATTTTGGTCAGAGACGGTCAAATGTCTCTAGTATTCCACAGGTTTATACTCCTATGGAGATTGTTGATGCATCTTCTATGGACAATTACAATTTACTCCCAGGATGCGGAGTGCCTCTTGCAGATGAGGATGAGGCTATGCATGGTGAGGAGGATACCTTGGCTAATGATGCCCGGTATGATCCATTGGCTGGTTATGCCAGGACAGATGTGGAATCTGCAGTTATTGACTCGGGTCATATTCCCTTGATGTCTCCATCTTTACATTCCTCCTCCTATCATGTACATGCTTCTCTTCCCCCTCTCCCTTTCCCCTTGTGTCATAGTCTCCCTCTTCATTCCCTCCCCTTCTAATTCCTTTTTCCCTCCCATGATAACAGTTCGCCCTCACGATCTCCTTTCCCCTACGGCCCTCAAGCGTCGCCATGCTTAGCCTCTAGCCTCTGGTCTTGATTTCTTTTTCGGCTAATACTACATAGCGGACGCATGTGTTATGGGTCATCCTTTGCCTTTGGGAATAAAACCAAAAAGATAGGTTGAAGGGAAGAGGAAGAAAATATGTAGAAAGTAAAGTCCACCTGGATCAAAGACTGGTTGATCTAAAGATGACTACGTGAAGAACGTTGTGTATGGCTGCATGCCAATAATGTCGAAGCTTAACACGTCATGTTTCATCATGAACTGTGGAGCTGCTCTATGGAAGATGCATCGAGATGTGAAGCTTGTCGATGTAGCTATGGTGATGTGATCTGGTAGGTTGTGACAGACAAGGGTATCACCAACTCAAACGGACTGACATATCAATATGTGAGGTATGCTGCAGTAGAGTAATCTCTAACATAGGATGCAAGATCATAGAAGACTTGATAGTCGGTGTGGATAGATGATCCATGGGCTAAAAATTTGGGGCCAAAAGTGCAAGTGTGATACACTGCTATGCTAATGAAGAGGCCCATAAAACTGACAAGGCATGGTGGCCTGTCAAACCTGTATGCTCAACTATCATGGGCTGAAGGTTGTCTAGTGTGTGCATGGCTAAACATCCATCGACATGGGACGTATCATATGTCATAGGCTCATCAAGAAGGAGCTAACAGTATAAAGGCATATAAGCTTGAAATACAACAGAGTATGCATAACATATCCCTAAGGCATATGCGATCAAACCACTAATCTGGATCAAGTAAGGACTATATACTATAGCTATAAGTGCATGCTAAAACACTTATTATCCCTAGGTTGTGCTATGGCTGAACCTGATGATGTCTACTGCACTGGGGCAGGACCGCTGCACTGGAGCAAGACCACACTGATGCATAAATATTCTCATGTGGAGGAATGATCTGCTGATCTGAGGTGGTGGTGAAAATTTAATTCAAGGGTAGTGCAATGTAGCATGCCTGAGCTGATACTAAAATATCCTGTAGACTGATGTCTCAATATGTATTGCTCATGGAAACTGTGTCCAAGGATGTAAAATGCTCCGTATCAAAGGTAAAAGTGATGGATGCTGGAATGGAATCATCCGAGGAGATGAATGCACTATGGCATATATCTCCACATGTTGCTAGAGATGTGAGTGCCTCATAATGACCTACTAAATAAGTGCATCATCATAACTGAACTCTTACTTTGTATCTGCATTTGATGTGATAGTAGATGGAGTTGGATCCATGCATGAATGTGATGGATGTAAATCACTAGAATCAGTTTGCGCTAATGTAGATGGGACTACATCATGCTAAGGGATTACTGACAAGTATGTCTCATGTTGAGGGCTTACCGAGAAGTGTGCATGATTAGGAAGTGTGGTTTGATCCATGCTAACATGTGGAACATCTATCTCCAATCGCTCAAGACCAATGAGGCTCAAGTCATTGTTGTAAATTGGTACATACCTTGTGGCACAATGATTGGTTGAAGAAGGTTTTCTTTTCATTCACAGATCTCATCCAGATTCATGACTGGTGTATCATCAACTGTGTGATGTGAAGAGATCTCCATGCTGGAGGCAGTCTAGTGCTCTATCCTAGAACCTTAACCACATACCAACGAGAGTGTCTACCCATGAGAACACTATGTGGGGCTTACGCTTGAGCTATAAATCTCAACCAATTTATGTGATGGAAGAACAACTGTGTGCCAAGGATCAAGCCTATAAGATGAACATGACAACTGGGTATTGGGAGTAGCCAAGAGGCTGTACAAGGCTGATGTGTATGTGTGTAGTAACCAATGCCAAAAATAGTCAAATGAAAGTGACTGTACATGGGTGGCATATGTGCATGCAAGAGGTATGCAAGAATCTTAAATCCAAGAAGGAGAACTGTGTCACCACAAAGTGACATGAACTGTCGAATGCCAAGAGACTAAGATGGTGTTAGATGTGTGAATGTGTACACTGATGATAGATCCGATCAAATTGACCCTGCTAGGAACTATTTGAGTAGTGTGGCAATGGCTACTTTAGCTTGGTAAAGTTGAATCTCCTCTATGGCTATGCTAGTCTATAGCTAGACTGCACGTCGAAGCATCAAATGCAACAAATGAATTTCATCTCGTTCATTTTATGTGCTAGATGCATTGCAATGGATTAGATGTGGTTCTGATGAAGACGATTCAATGATTATGACATATTGAAATGTCAAATGGCATATCATAGGTGCTCAGCTCATAGAGCACGATCTAGCAGTCATTTTTGCTTTTGGGATGACCTCCAAATTCCACTTGGATCAAAAGTTATGGCTCTTAGAAGGATGGATTGGTTGAAATGATGAGTTACATGTGCTGATGTGGCACTATGGGTCACCTGCAAGTTTGCAAAAGGGTTCCTGTGAGGCACTGTGTGCTTCGAAGGCATTGTGCCTAGGTGGTAGCTGGGTGCACACGTTGTTACAAAGGTGTACATGTGAAGAGGCAAGTGTGATTGGATGGCACTCTGATGGCATGGTATTGCCACGTGTCATCATGATGACATGGCATCTGGAATGGGGCTACTGACATGGCAAGATGGGGTTGCTAACATGGTAGCTAATGTGGCAAGTGGATAAGGTATTGCTGATGTGGCCTATGTGACATGCCACTATGGCCCGTGACAATGACATGCCAGGATCAGTGTGATGTGGCACTTGGGGCACACACTTACTGATGTGGCATTTGATAAGGTTGATGATGTTGCCCCAATAGAAGAGGTGCCATGTGGTAGTACGGGGACCAACCTTGTGTATGGTCACCCTTGGAGATAAGGTGCTAAGGAATCTTTGAGATTCAAATCAAATCTCATAGATTCTGTCGAGATTCTAATGAAATTTGACAGATTCTGTTTTCTTCACTCTGTGTTTTGGAAACATGCAGCTGGTTGGTTATAGGTGGAGGCTACTCATTGTGACTTCTCCATGGAGGTGTCACTACATTAATTGCATGAGCATTGAAAGGCAAGAAATGAGGCACACACAATTGAATATGGTTGTTGGAAATTGGTGGAGGGCCTCCGATTGAGGTCATGAAGGTCATTGTTGAAGGTGCTACCCATTTTCTAGAGTGAATGGTTGTAGCATCGCGTGGAGAAATTAGGGTCTATGGTGGCCGATCGTCGAACTATTCGTCAGTCATCTCTATACTTGTGGTTGCATGGAGTTGCGGTCTACTGAGGCGCCTAGTCATGGAGGCAACATATGAAGGTCTGAGTCAATGCTAGAATGGAGGAGGTCTCATGCATTTGGGTCTATTATTGTTGAAGTATTTGGACGTATTAGAAGTCATTGAAGGTGGGGGGAGCATTGCTTTGAAGCTGGTCAGGCAGAGTTGTGGAAGGTGCTGGTGTCCTGGCTCCAAATTTGTGTGCTTGATTGGCTGAAGAAGCATTTGGAGAAGAGTCGCCTGTGAGCCACCTTGCATGCTCTTTGCTATAGGCTTGGTGTTGAAGGAGGCATTTGCATGTGGAGTTGCTTGGACAATCAGTTAGCTAAAGGTTGCTCATTGTTGCATTGAAGGCTGTTGATTGCAGTTGAGTCAATGGAGCTTGGAGAAGAAAGTAGCCGCTCCTTGTTGACTATTGTGAAGTAGGTCATTGATGGAGGTCTTTGTGGAAACTTTTCCTATAGAGTTGCTAGTTGTAGTTGTGCAATCTGAGGCTCTTATAGAGGAGCATGTAGGCATTGAAGCCTACAATCTGTTTGTGCCAGTCAATGTTATTGATTAGCCGCTACATTTTAGATGTTGGAAGAGCCATGGCTGGATGGAGCCACCACTGCTTGTAGGTATGGGTCTTTGTTTGTTTGCCCATGAGCTTTGGAGAAGCTCAGTTCAGGCTTAGGAGCCCATGAAGAAGCTTGTCATTTGGATTGGTTGGAGTGCTTAACTGTGTTGTCTGTAGCTTGAGTCGAATTGCTCTAGAAGCTTGGATAGCGTGGCCTTAGGAGAAGCTTGAAGGTTTATTTTTGTTCAAGGATAGAGCTCTAGATGGCTCTCTCGGCTATGTTATGGATAGCAATACGTGCTCCACATGCACCTTGCCTTTGTGGAATGTGTTGAGAATGGTGTGTGTAAATTGCACCATAAGGGTTATGTGACAAATCGTAACCCTAACCCTAAGGGGTCCATGTATATATTCCTATTTTCCTTGGAATACTTCATTTTGTTCTTGAGAGGTTGAGAGAGTTCCATTGAGATTTTTTGTTCCTTCCATCTCATTTCATGGGAGGGAGAGATCCATTGAGTTCTTCCTTAGGTTTCAGTTGTGAGGAAGAGAGTCATCATTTCTATTCATTGAGTATTCATTCTTAGAGAGAGTGCTACTAAGAGAGGACTAGTACTTTATAGCATACTCTACAAGAGATTATCTAGCTCTTTTCTTGACTTTTAATAAGGACCAAAAACAACATTTGCAAGAAGTACGCTCTTGCGACTCAAGCACCAAGATTGCACCATCGTTGACCTCAACAAGAAGTATGCATTAAAATTCAAATTACCTGCTAGCCACTCTTTAGCCTATCCATCACAGAGGATGAGTCTCAAGCTAGTAGCACTCTAGCTAGCTCACATGCATAGCCACAACACTACCATCACCTTCTCGCTTCAACAACTACAAACAGTGGGTACCTCTACATTCAAGCGCCCTCCATCGATTTGTTTCATCTCGGCACTGCCAACTGCATCCTCTAGTGCCTGAGCTCCTCATGGCCTCCACAAACTCTAAGCAATGCTTCCACCTATGTAATCAGTACTATAGCAGTCGCAACTCCAAGTGGCACGACCTCTCTGGCTTCAACAGCACCTCAAACCTCAACAAAGGTAGCTTGATACCTCCAACGATCCATGCCTTCACCAATGCCAGCTCTCTATCAATGCCCATGAGACTCCACGATGAGTTTCATTGCCTACGCCCACTATGATGGCCTCTAAAAAATTCAGAAGCATTGCCTGCTCTAGAGTGGATGAATTCTTGCATATTGAGAAAGGAAAAGACATCAAAAGTGTTGTCTCTTCAAAATTAGATGATTTCAATGCAATCATCTATAGAAGTAACATCTTATCAAGAGTGGATGAGTTCAATGGTATTGTGAAAGCAAAAGACTTCAAAAGTGGTGTCGTATATGGAGTCGATGAATTCACGCACGTTGAGAAAGATAAAGATATCATTGGTGAGTTCAGTGGTATTGTGAAGGCAAAAGACTTCAAAAACGATGTCTTATCTTGAGTCGATGATTTCACGCACATCAAGAAAGATAAAGATATCATCGGTGTTGTCTCCTCAAACTTGGATGATTTCAATGCACTTAACTATAGAAGTGATATATTGTCGGGAATGGATGAGTACATTGGTACCAATAAAGCAAAAGGTTTCAGAAGTGATGTCTCATTTGAAGTGGATGAATTCATACACATTGTCAAGGAGCATAAAGAGCTCAAAAGTGTTGGCTTATCAAACATGGACGACATGGATATTGACTCAAATGGTTCGAAGATTACTTCAAAGACAAGAATGAAATCAACAAAGTACTATTCAGTATTTGACTTTGACAATGATAAGATCAACAATGCAATAATATGTGGAGTGTTAGTGCATGGATTTAAGTTTTTTGTAGACATATGGATTGATTCCTTGCATCTACATGATATGAATCAAGTTGTAATGCAGTTATGAAGGAAATTCACAGTGTACATGCAGAAAAAGGTCACCTACCAGCAAATTTGAGAATATAGGCAGACAATTGCATATGAGAGAATAAGAATGTACTCTTTTTTACATTTCGCTCAATGCTAATCGCTCATCGAATCTTTTCCCATGCTTGTTTTTAGTATATCCCAACAACCACCATGCTGGTTTCCCATAATGAATCCACACATCCTACAAATTCATTCATCTTATACTAATAAAAGCAAACCACCGTGTTGGTGGCTATAGAAGCTCGCAGTCCAAAAGAGCTTCTGCAGAATTGCTCGTTAAACTATTACCATGCTATCAATCACACATGAACACCACTATTGAAATTTGTCTATTTCTGAGTTAATTCTATGTGCAAAGCTGCCAGCACTCATGCAGGCTTTACTAAATCTGTTCCAGCACCCACAATTTGATGTTATGTAGTCTGTCCCCAACAGGTATTCTGCACAAAAATCACAGAGCCCAGAGTCTGCATGGACAGGCTGGCCTCTGCTTCCACAGTCTGCTCGATGTGTAGTGATGGCAGACTGTGCACGTTGCATAGTTTTCCCTGTGTGCTCTTGTGCATGCATTGTCGGAAGTAATACCACCAGACTGTGTGCTTGACCATAGTATCAAAAAAGAGATACATAAAAAAGAACCCTTGATCTTAGATACTTACCACGGCTTTTCGAGGTGTTGACCAACAAGTATGTGGTCTTGGAGTCTCTCAATGGCTCTTGTTTGTACCAGATACTCTCTGTATGCTTGCGAGCTTCAGGACTTTCAACAATCTAATCCGTAGAGGTAGGCAGTCCTTTGCACTCTCTTTTTGTATACGAGAACTCTTTTTTAATAATAGTATTTTTTGCAATATTTTTTATATATGAAAACCTTCTTGGATTCCACTTGTCTTAAGTAAATATTTTTTAGATTGAAGTTGGGTTTTTGTTGATTGGACACACACATGAGGATATCGATCAGGTTTTTAGCACAGTCTCAAGAGAGCTAAAACACAAGGACATGGAGACGATGGATGACTTGATAAGAAAATGTGGGAGGCAAGTTGGTGGCTACAAGGAAGGTACAATATGCTCCATGGTTCAAAGGATGTATGATTGGAAGAGCTTTATTCTACCTTTCATACAAAAAGGTGGTGATACCCTGATTGGTCATAGCGCTCCACACTACTTTCGCTTTTTCTTAAAGGATGAAAAACCAGTGATGCAATGGCAACACTATTCTCATGATACAACATGGGAACCTGAAGAACCTTACTATCTCTTAACTTCAATTTCGAGCAAAGAAATGCATCTAGTATGGGCTCCTATAAAAGAATTCAACGAGAAATCTAAAGGTGAAATAGAAGGCTTAAAATCTTTTATTACATACAAAGAGGAAATGCTTTGTAGATTTCCTGATTGGAAACTCTCTTGGAAGGAACACACTACTGTTGTAATTAAGAAGACCTATCAGTTGATAAAGGACCTTGAGAAAATGTGAGCAGATGATGCTAAGGCAAAACATCCTTTATTTTGGCCAAATGTTGGTAACGACTTGCGCCCATCATTTGCTGTCTTTGAAAATGACTTTGATTTGCTACTCTTATGTCCATATTGTGGACCGAGGAAGAGAGAGTTTATGCTAGAAGTAGACATAAACATCCATTGTTTTGTTACAGTTTGACCACCGGATGATGAGCATGTAAATGTTAAGTTCTAGGCTCGTTCTAGGTTGCAAAAGTGGTGGACATGAGCATGGATGACTAGGGAAAAGTTGCATCATTTACAGCATTGTGGTATGAGCCAAGGGGTAGGAAGGAGAACCATGATAACAATACACTGTATATTAGCTATTGGAAAAAGGAATGGGTCCCAAACCATGAAGCAGTTTCAGAGCTTTCCACACAGACAATTATAGTATCCTGGAAATTAAGGACAAAGAAAACAAGGAAGCATATGGGATATGATGTAGAAGAAAAAATAAGTTTTTGAAGATGCTCGCTAAGGAGGAAGTACAAGAAGATAGCGCAAATGAAGAATGCCCATGACAATACCATTCAAGCATCAATAAAGACTCCAGATGATGGTGTTCAAACGAGATTGAATAAGGATGGCATCCAAGCAACAAGTGACGATGAATCGACCATTCAAATAAGCAAGTGTCAATATTGCCCGTTTGTACTTAACACATTTGTCAAGGCAAAATTGAGTTATCAAAAGGCTGCATGTGAGACTCCTTTGTACAAAGACTGATGGAGAGAAATATTTCTTGTAAACATATGACAATGTAAAATTGCAAGCATAGCTATCACTATTTTTGGAGCACATTTAAAGAGTCTTCCATGTCTCTTTTCTATTTTAACCTTTAAATTTTTTGGGACTTCAAGAGTGTTATAGTTTTCTACATCAATTTTTAACTGTATTCTTTTGGATTATTAATAAGTCTTTATTTTGAAAGTGAATTTTTATGGATTTAAATTAATAACTCATGATTTTTTTAAAACGTGAATAGGATTGTTAAAAACAAAAAGTACATAAGTAGGATTTAATCAGAGTTTTTGCATTAGTACTACACCATTATAGAGACACATTGTGAAATTTATTATGTGGAAATGACAGTGCCAAAATTTGAACATTTGATTCTCGAATGAGATTTTCATAAAGTAAACTTTTCATTTGGGAAGGATTTTTGGGATTAGCCCAAGAGTAGACATATGAGTCCAAAATTAATGAAATAACTGTTGGCAAGAGCCAATCACCACAAACTAGCTCTAAATTGCTGACTCCATCTTGAGCCCAAGGATCATTGCCCTAGCGGCTCTCGTGGAAACAACACCATCCACAATCTGACCCATGAGAAAGAACCTCCATGTGAAAACATGAAGTGCCAAACCACATAGAGAATTGCATGTAAACATGCCATGTGTCTCAATCTTTTCACTCTTCTTCAACCTAAGGAAAGAAAATCCCCCCACAAGGTCTAGTAGTTCTAAACTAATGCCAATGAGTACAGGGAAAACTACCAAAAGAAAACATTGCCATCTAGAAAGGAAATGCTAAAAGAAAACTCCACTACAACATAATTGTCCCCACAATACTTTTTTTTTTTTTTTAAAGATAAATAATTGAGAGAGATTCCTTACAAAATCCTGAGACTATCATCAACACAAACCTTCAAAAAGCATAATCATCCTCCAAGTTGCCTAGGTTAACCCAAGGATGGTTATCGGTTTAAGGACGCAAGATTAACCCATCACGGGTAATAGGGGGTAGAGAAAATGCTTACCATGTGGGAAATAAAATTCAAATACTAGTGGAGTTTAATACAGTTCGATGAGCTTCTTACCCCACAGAGTTGGGGCCCGGGTTCTACTTCAAAAAGTTTCTCCCTTCCTTGTCAATTTCACCCTCCCCACAATATCAATCACTAGTGTGTTTGATGCTTGTATTAGTCTGGCAAAGTTCTTAGCTTCTTGCCCATCTTCCACAATGCAAGCAAGTTAATTATTTATTCCTCATGTCAAACGCATTCTTGTAGTAGAAATTGTCAATATGCCCATCATGTCCACAATAGCCATATATCAATGATCCCTTCTGGCTTTTGCCATCCTTCACTTTCCTTTTCTTTTTGACACTATAAGCTAGCTCCCCTCCTAGCATGATTGATCCTACTCTCCTTCTTCACTCAGTAGCATAGAACTACATCATGGAAATCCAAAGAGTCAAGATTTACCCTCAAAGTTGTAACAAGTTCGGAATACCTTGGTGGAAGATCGTAAGAAAAATGCCTTGGTGTCATCATTGTGAACTCATACTTCAAGTGCTTGCAAATGTTTCATGATGGAATGTATCCTATTGAGATTTTTCCCAAAGGTTCCTATTTGTTGAGAACTCTTGAACCAAACAAAGTCTATAGTGTGTTCTGATTCTAGGACTAGTTTTAGAGATGTCCACATGATGAAAGAAATCTACTCCTAGAGCTCTATCGAGGAGTGCTACAACCTTCTCATTTTTCAAATCCTAGGCCTACATTTTTTCCTAATCCTTGATTGTTAGCTAGCTTCTTCTCCAACTTTGATATGAACCCCCAAAGGCCTTTCTCCATGACAAGTAGACAAACAATTAGTTGCCATGATGGAAAGTTTATGCCATCAAATTTGACCACATATGTTTTTGGTAGGTTTGAAGAAGAAGAAGACTTAGACTAGCTCTCCATTTTTTATTGACAGCAATAGACTACAAGGACCACAAGCTCATGGGAAGACCACTCAAATACCACATGCTAAAAGTTAGAGCTTCATATGTTTTCTTTCACTCAATCCCAAAGACAAACACCCCCATAAATCCTCACCAAAATTACTACATGAAACATAGAATCTTGAGAGAGAAGTCAACTCCTAAACAACTCTTTTTGTTTGAAAAAGGGACTAAATACTCCCATCGATCCCTACCAAGCTTGTTGTGATATTAAAAGAGATTTTTTTGATATTAAATATATATTGATAGATCCAAAACAAGATACTATAGACGATGCTACACAGACTAGTAGAAAACACTTAGAGTTGCTCGACACACACAGGATAGAAAATCATCATTACAAGCTCAACTGTAATAAGACTATGAGAGTAGAAACTATTTAAAGAAGGAGAAACTATCTTAAAGAACAACAACTAGGACCTAGTCACCACAAATTACTAAGTCCATCTTCAACCCAAGGATCACTACCCTTGCGACTCTCATCGAAACAACATCGTCCATGAATTGGCCATGAGACAAAACCTCCAAAAGCATGAAGAGCCATACTTTGAGGAACCATGTAGAGAATTGCATGTAATTGTTACATCAGCCATAATCTCGATATTGTTTGGTGTGGTTATGGTGAAGCGAAAAGCCAAAGGGCTCGATAGTGCTTGCATTAATATGGAGTGCAATATTAAGGCCTAAAGGGTAGTAAGGTTCTAAGGCCCATTATGGACATGTGGCACTCAATTGGGCTCCAAGTGGCAAGTATTGGGTTCAGGGGAGATTCTAGAGAGAGGCTCCACAAAAAGAAGGAAGGACAGGGAATTCAAGGGAAGTTCACAGATGAATGCAAGGGGGCACTCGATGAATCGTGGCTGGGTGGTGAATCAGAGTTGAGCCCACATTCTCAAGAGTTGTATCATTGGTATCAGAGCGGCTAAGAGAAAGGGACAACTTGTGAATCGACGAAATGACATCAAGCTTCAGCTACTTCAAATTTGAGTCTAATCTAGTGGTCGCACGCTTTGCAAGGCACATTCTAGACTCAATCAAGACTCAAGGACCAAGGGAGATCAGAGTACCAGGACTCCAGGAACTTGTGTGAGCGCTAGTTGTGCTACTGTGAAGAAGCCATCACGGGAGTCGCTATCAATCTTGGGCCTCTTGGCTGCTTGCTGCTGCATTGTAGCCTACAAAGACTCTAGAGCCTCATGTCTCAGAATCTCAGAGTGAGACAATGCTGACGCATGCGCAATGAAGGCCCTCGAAGTTTGTGGTCCTTGGGCGATGCGTAGGCCTGAGCAATGGGCAGATTTGAAGACGTAACGGCAAGAGAAGACTATGGAGTTTAGTTGGCATGCGGATTCCAGAATACGTAGAGGAGAAAGAAGCTGCGGTCACACATCCTATACACAGAGATTCATTGAAATTCATGTCATCCAAAGGTTAAGAAAACTTTGGAAAAAGCCACCTCATCAGAGTATTTGTACCCCTCTCTAAAGTTTAAAGCCCCCCTCTCTTTTCAAAGTCTTTTCACCCCTTCTTCTTTCCAATCTCCTTAGCCTCGCCAAACTCAAAGAAGATTGAAGAACGGGTCGAGAAGTTCAAAGCAAAGAGTATAAAGAAGAGCAGGATCGGGGAGAGAGATCAAGAATTAAAAGCATGAGAGGACGCATCGACTTCAAAGACAAATCCAACGCCTCGAACAAATACTAGGGAAGTGGGCATCACATTTTTCTCTCTGATATAAAGCATTTTTCTTTATAATTTTTGGAAAATATACGTCTCTAAAATGACAACTCCAGACAGGGATGATACGATTAGGGAGGTCGAGAAAAGGGGTAGAAAGGGAAAAGCAATAGTTGGAGAGGAAACACATGAGGAGGTACAAACTGAAACTCAAGAGGATAATGTGGAAATGGAGGATATGGATTACGATGATTATGGAATTCTGTATACAAAATTCACTAAACTTGAAACTCGAACACAAAATATAGAAACACAGCTAGGAGCTATCAGTGAAACACTCAAAACCCTAGCTGAAGCTATAACTAAGATAGCCCATTCTCAATTGGTATCTATTACTGAAAAATCATAGATTCCTTCTAATCAAGTTGAGAGGTCCACCTCTCGACTAAGAGAAACCTTGAACATCCTTAAGGACTTAAAACCGCCAATTTTCAATGGGGAAAAAAAGGAGCGTAATAAAGATGCGATTAATACGTTCTTACAAAAGTGGCAAGACTTCCACCGACTCAGGAATACACCTCCTGAAAATCAAGTGGTAGAAGCAAGTCTTTCCCTTGGAAATAAAGCCTATAAATGGTGGATGAGCCTCAGGGAGAGTGAAAGAATTCCTAAGGTTTTGGACTGAGTTTGAACAAGCCTTCCTAAAAGAGTTTTTACCGAAAAATGAATTAGATTGAGCGTGGGAGGCTTGGGACAATCGCTTTATGGGTAAAAACACTCTAGTCCAGTACATAGCAAGCTATAGGGTGGCAGTCCTTACGCTAAAGGGAATTGATGAATTCCAAAAGATAAGGGGTTTTGTGAGAGGTCTTAAAGACACTTATAATGTTAAGGTGAAAAGAAATTCTCCTAAAACCTTTGAGGAAGCCATTAAGTATGCCCAAATATATGATGATATGATGAGGAAATTTAGAGTTGGAACTTTAGAGCAAACAGGATTTGTTCCAAAGTTCAATAAATTTCCCAATTTGAAAAGGAAGGGGCACTTTAAGAAGGAGGTTCCTCAGGCACCGCCTAAGAAACCTCAAACACAAAATTATCCTCTCTTGAAGAAAGAGGATTATGAAAGGGCCAGGCAAGAAAATCTTTGCTTCAAATGTTTGGGCAAAGACCATGCTGCTTGGAACTACCCTAAAAATAAACCAGCGGGAGCTAAAGCCCCAAATAGACCTCCATAAAGACAAGTACATGCGGTTCAAGTGTTGCCGCTTAATGGTACTGAAAAGTACACTGAGGTAGAGGTCTATCATGAGGATAGCACCCACATGTGCTGTCTATCATCGACAATGTGGCAGCCCACCTTTGGTCCTCATGATTTAATGAGGATGCATGGAAAAATTAAGGGGTGAAGAGTAAGAGTGATGGTCGATGATAGTGCAACACATAATTTCTTAAACTACTCGTTAATTAAGAAATTAAAATTGCCTGAGAGTCCCAATGTCCATAAATATGTGGTCTCATTGGCAAAGGGCAATGATAAAAAAGTTTGGGACACCATGATACATGGTGTAGAGGTGGATATTCAAGGATATCAGGATGCCTTGGATTTCCAAATCATGCATCTCGACCGAACAGATGTAGTGCTTGGTCAAGAATGGCTGTATAGTCTTGGGCATAGCTTATAGAGGAGTTATCTTAATGACTCCATTATGTTTAAAAAAGAGGGTAGAGTCTTCCAGATTCAAGGACAACATGATGTGCCTAACTCTCCTCTTATTTGTTCGATGGAATTGGAATGACTACTACACCAAGAAGAATGCGAGGTATATCTTTGTGTACTTACTTTTATTAGTGATTTTATGTCTTCTGCATCGAAAAGAAGTAATGTTGTTTTTGATAATGTTAAAAAGTACAAATATTCTTTCAATGATTTAATGTTTGAATTTAAAGATATTTTTTCGTCTGATGTGATGGTTTACCTCCTAAGAGAGAAGTAGATCATAAAATAGATTTAATTCCTAGATCTACCCCTATTTGTAAACCCCTATATAGGCTTAGTCGAATGGAGGAACGTGAGGTCGAAAGACAGTTAACGAAATATCTTAGGAAGGGCCAAATCCAACCAAGTAGCTCACCTTGGTTTGTACCAGTTTTACTGGTCAAGAAAAAGGATGGTACTATGCATTTATGCATAGATTACCAAGCATAAATAAAATCACCATAAAAAATAAGTACCCTATTCCTCACATTGATGAGCTCTTTGATTAATTACAAGGGGAAAAATACTTCACTAAAATTGATTTAAGATCAGGATATCACCAAGTACGAATTAGGGAAGAGGATGTCCCTAAGACATCATTTCATACTAGGTATGGGCATTATCAATTTAAAATAATGCCATTTGGATTAACAAATGCTCCAACAACTTTCATGACACTTATGAACAGTGTCTTAAGGCCATATCTAGGGAACTTTGTTGTAGTATTTTTAGATGATATCCTTATTTATAGTAAAACCAGAAAAAAGCATTTGGAACATTTGCGAAAAGTGTTCCAACTACTTACGGATAATTCACTTTTTGCTAAAGAATCCAAATGTGAATTCTTTGCAAAAGAAGTGAAATACGTAGGACATATAATATCCCAAGAAGGGATTTGCACGGACCTTGACAAAGTAAGGGCCATATTGGAATGGCCACATCCTACAAATCTAGAAGAATTACATGTATTCTTAGGTTTGTCAGGATTCTATAGGAAATTCATCCAAGATTACGCTAGGATTGTTGTTTCATAGCTTAAGGGAAGGGAAGCACCTTCATATAAGATGAATCTCAAAAGAGAAGTTTTGAAATATTAAAGGTAGCTATAGCGGCAACTCCTGTCTTAAAAGTAGTTGATCCTAATGAACCATTCGTGGTTGAGATAGATGCCAGTGATTTTGCTATTGGGGCAGTACTTATACAAAAAGGTCGACCAGTGGCTTTTGAAAGCAAAAAGTTAGATCATGCCTGACAAAATTACTCGGCTTATGAGAAGGAAATATATGCTATAGTCTATGCTTTTAAAAAGTGGAGGCACTGCTTATATGGTGCAAAATTTGAGATCATCTTTGATCAGGAGAGCATTAAGTCGATTTGTAATAAGCTAGAGCTTAAACATAGAAAAGCTAGATGGGCTGAGTTAATGCAAGATGTGATATACAATTGACATATAGGAAAGGGAAGTTCAATGTGGTAGTAGACTCTCAAGTTAGCCGAATGCCAATTGTTAATGAATTGGGTTTTACTCAATTTCAAAATGATTTCCTAGAGTGCTTAATGGGGAAATGTGAGTTTGATCCTCACTTCTTTGAAATATGGAAAGCAATTAAAAATAAGGATCCAACTAATCGAGAGGCTTTCATTGATGAGTCACATGGAAATGGTGACACACCACAGGTTGGTGATAAAGGACTGAAGTGGAAAAAATATAATATTGAAGATGGCTACCTGCTCTACAAGGGTAGAGTATGTGTCCCGCATAATAATGATATTAGGCACCAAATTTTGTTTGAATGTCATGATAGTCTGAGTGCTAGACACCCGGGAATTCAGAAGACATATGTGCTTCTAAAAAGACAATTCTTTTGGCCTGGAATAGGTAAGGGCATCCAAGATTATGTATTGAAGTGCCAAAAATGCCAAGTCAATAAGGCTGAGCGCCTTAAGGTAGGAGGTCTCCTACACCCATTGGAGATTCCATCTGGCAAATGGGAAAGCATCTCCATGGATTTCATTGTGGGGTTACCTAGGACACAGAGGGGGCACAACTCTGTGTGGGTAATTGTGGATTGATTAACCAAGATGGCTCATTTTATTCCTATTAGTGAAGATGTTAAAACTCCAGAATTAGCTAGGCTATTTGTGAAGCATATCTATAGACTATATGGGCTACCGGCCGGTATTGTTAGCGACCGAGATAGCAAATTTAATAGCCATTTTTGGAGGGCTGTGTTTAAGAGGTTGGAAACTTCATTGAATATGAGCACTACGGATCATCCACAGAGTGATGGTCAAACTGAAAGGGTCAATCAGATCATTGAGGATATGTTTCGAGCATATGTAAGTAAACGGCAAACTAATTAGGAAGAGCATCTGCCCATATTAGAATTTGCATATAACAATGCCAAACATTTAGCTACAGGATTTAGTCCATTCATGATGATGTATGGATTTCAACCAAGAGCCCCAATGACAGTGGGACTCGAAAAAGAGAAGGTCCAAGCGGCCAAAGACTTTCTTGAAGATATGAATCAAATGCTTAAGTTAGCTAAAGATAGCATAAGAAGAGCTCAAGATAGAGCATGAAGTTATGCAAACCCCCACCGTAGAAAGTTGGAGTTTGAAGTAAATGAGAAAGTCTACCTTAAGGTACCTGAATCTTCAAAATCTCTAAAGATAGGTAAATGTCCGAAGTTGTCTCCTAGGTATTGTGGACCATTCACAATACTTAAGAGGATTGGAGAACTTGCTTACAAATTAGCCTTACCTGAGGGATGTAGAGTACATCCAATTTTTCATGTTAGTTGGCTAAAAAGAAAATTAGGAGATGATGATAATCTCATTTGAGATGAAGTCCTAGTTGAACTGATTGAACCCACATCTTTACCACATGAACCAGAAAGAATTTTAGATAGACAAGAAAAAAGAACGTGACATACTATATGGAAAGAATGTCTGGTTAAGTGGAAATAGATCTGAAGAGAGTTCAACATGGGGAAGGGTAAGCAGTCTCCAGAGGAGGTTTCCCAATTTTGTTTTTAAGGACATAAACCATTCTTAAGGGGAAGGGAATGTTAAGTCAGCCATAATCCCAATATTGTCTGGTGTGGTTACGGTGAAGTGGGAAGCCAAAGGTCTCGACAGTGCTTGCATCAATATGGAGTGCAATATTAAGGCCTAAAGGGCAGTAAGGTTCTAAGGTCCATTATGGACATGTGGCACTCAATTGGGCTCCAAGTGGCAAGCACTGGGTTCAAGGGAGATTCTAGAGAGAGGCTCCACAAAAAGAAGGAAGGATAGGGAACTCAAGGGGAGTTCACGGATGAATGCAAGGGGGCACTCGATGAATCATGGCTGGGTGGTGAATCAGAGTTGAGCCCTCATTTTCAGAGTTGTATCAGTAATCATGCCATGTGTCTCAATCTTTCTACCCTTCTTCAACTTTAGGGAAGAAAACCCCCCATGAGATTTACTAGTCCTAACCCAAAATGCCAACACATACATATTTTTTAATTTTGTAGTTTTTACCTTCAATCATCTTGCTGTCTTTGGCATCCAAAATAATGAGTAGCCCTGGAGTCTACCATAACTCTTTGCTCCACATTGTTGACTAGCCCATCCACATAAATGTTCAATATGACTAGTACCCTGACTACCAAGATCTTGAATAGTGTCCTTAGGGATCCTACCTTGTTCTCATCAATACCTAGTATTCCTTGCATCCCTTTCTTGTATATCTATGATTTGGAGAGGTTTGAGAAACCTATTAAAATCCTAGAGCATAGTATTGTGCGTACAAGTGGATCATTGATTGTATACTCATTTATATCCATGGAATATTTTTTAAACCATGTATCTCATTTTGAATAAGTACTTTATAAATTGCACATCACCTCTCCCTCTACATCTTGTGTGGTTAGGCTTTACAAGCTCCACCATTGAGGGAAGATGTCCAATAAAGAAAAGATAGATGCCCCCTTTTGCAAGCTTCCCAATTTTGGTTTAATAACCTCAAACGGGATCTTACAAACCACTAGATGCTTTTTCATTGAATCGTGCCAACCATTTCGATTTGTGTCTCTCTCGTACCATGCAGCCTTCTATTTGAGCATAAGCTTTGTCTCATTGTTTGTGAGAGGGAAGAACCCTCCTTGATGATTATGGGCCAGAGCATCCATGTAAGATGGCGGTTCCGAACCTTTCTCCTCGTTCTTTTCCTTTGTTTTCTCCACACTTGCCATATGTCCCTTCTCCATTCTGACACCACTCTTTCTCCTGAACCCCCTCTCAAGTTTCTCGATGTCTATCATATCACTCCTATGACACTTGGCACTACTACCACGCCCATCATCACTCATAGTTGTCGCACGCATGCATCCATCATGAGGTTGGCTCCTGCTCTCAGTTCCTGTGCACAAGCCGTATCTCTTACAACCCATATTAAGAGGATTAATTGTGACAAGCTATCACCACCTAGGTGCCATCGCTAGCTAGGGCATGGGTTGCTAGGTGGATAGAAAGAGCACCAATGAGCCTAGGCAATAGGGCCATTTTGGCCTCAAAAAGGAAAGGTTGAAACGTGCCATCTTGATTTTCAAAGCATTGAGTGGGAAGCAATTTGGCTTAAGCAAAAGCACAACTTTCTTATTTCTCCTCCCCATCCCTCACTAGTTGATGGAGGATTTTATTTTATATGTAGGAGACTATCATGCTTTAAAAGCCAGAATCACTGACATCATGTACTTGTCACTGTAAAAGACGATTAGATGACCAAAAGGCTATCGCGGTATCACCACCATGTAGAATAGAGACAAGTATGTCTAAAGATTTTACGAGCAATAGAATTAAGGTTCTAGAAGGAGAATAAGCGGACGTGGCTAGTGCTGAAAGGTGTGGTTTCTAAGGATGCCGGTAACAAAGTCTCCGTCAATAAACGTGATGCTTCTAGAAGCCAGCGGAAAGTTGAAAGTTGAAAAAGCAAGGCCTAATAAACCGTGACGTAACTAGGAAATGGACGTCGCGTGCTTTGACTTTGACGACGGAGATATTTGCGGCCAAGGCTGTTCAGGCGGGCCCCGCTTGGCACTTCCGTCTTTGTCGCGCGCCGCTCCTTCCTTGTTTTCTTGCTGGGTTAGGCTGCCAATGCCGCCGCTACACCATTCAGCGTGCGCCACGTCCTCATCTGCACAACCACTGTGTCCGTACAAGGCACCTTCGACAATCCTAGCACATTGCGGATAACCTCTATATATATGTTTTTTTGGGGGGGGCGATTTATTTCACTTACCACACCCCTTAGGGGATGTGAGGAAGGGGATAACGCCGAACGATCAACTCAAACCCCGGACCTCGACACTAGAGCTCGTCGACTCTACCGCCAAGCCACTTCCCCATCCCTAACGGGTATATTTGTTAGCAATAACTCCTTAGACTGTAGTTTGTGAATTTTCATGTGTAATTTTTATTTTTTAATAAGGTTGCTTACGTGTCAAGCTAAAGCACTACAAGATAGTGCCCAAGTGCACTTCGGCACTCTTCTTTTAATCAATATTAGTTATAAAATTCTCTATAAAACATTCTATAATGGAGATTTCAAGGGTTGGTTTCTAAGACGTGAAGAGCCTCCCTCCCTTGATATTTTATCTGTTGGTTGAATTATATTTGAGAACACATGTTGTGCATACCCGTTTAGGGCAACAACAATCAACTCCCCTGACCACCTACAAAATAGGTGGATTTTGTACCTTAGCTAATGGCATTAATGCAAGGCTAAAGGTGATCCACAAAATCTTTTTCTCGATACGTGCCTAGATTTGGCATATTGCCATAGCTCTTCATGACGAATTCACCCAACGTGTAGCAAACAATTGTACATTACAACAATAGAAATTGTGTCACTAGAATTACTAAAACCAATATGCAAAGAAGCATAATATTAACATGTCCAAAGGGGATTTTTGTTCTTCATTCTTTGCATTTATTCTTCATGATAGCCGAGTGCATATACATCTTACTGTTATAACATGCATGCAAAAGGTAGGCATATTGTTCTAAGAAATATTTGGATTTTCATTATAGGAATGGTAAATAACTATAAGCTCAATTGCAAGAACTCGTCTAGCATATTGCATGTGTACCAAAGACAAAGCCTTAATAAATTCTTCTGTTATGCAATGGTTGCTTTAAAAAGCAAGAAGAAATCCCATGAGATTAGATCATGCCTAGCATAGGACAACCATGCCAAAATTTGTGCATTCTGTCTCTAAAGGTGGGGTTTAAAGCCTACACTTAAACGATCAAAATGTAGTGTTTTTAATAAGAAATGGTCTCCTCAGTGCACTCCATCCATTAATTATTGGTCCACCACAAACTCATAAAAAATATTGAGCAAATCATATCTTGCTTGAAAAGAGTGTTTCCCACAAATCAAGAATCATTTTGCATGATGTCCAAATGCATGTCTTTGGAAATTTGATGCCCCTTTTATCACATCACATCCATAATTATCTTCTGATGTAAAGCTTTATGATCTTATAGGTAAACATAATAGTTTAAATACAACCATTGTCAAAAGACATATTTATTAAAAAACATTTTATTGGAAGGCAACTCACAAAATGCCTTTTACAACTAGGAGTATCAGAAAAGGCGAATGTAATTTGATAAGGAATTTTGTTTGAGGAGATCTACGTGATACAAATAGGATTCTCTATCTACATTGTAGATATTAAGATATTTACTCTAGACCTAGTCTTAACTCTCTCTCTCTCTCTCTCTCTCTCTCTCTCTCTCTCTCTCTCTCTCTCTCTCTCTCTCTCTCTTGCACATACATGCACATGTGTGCATGAAACTCTCATTTGTGCTTATAAAATTCCATGTCTTGTATTATTGTACTATGATGCTCATTTAAGTGTCCACCTAGATCTTTATTCATGGAGAGGATCCCATAAAATGGAGAGATTTTTAGAGAATCAATCAATATTTCTTGTTGATACTTTCATTGAGGAATGCTCTTATTCAAAAAATTCAGCCAAATTTTCCTATAATTGATCATTGCAAAAGTTTGTGTATGTAACTTGATTCATCTTTAAGTTTGTGTTAAGGCAGAGTTCACCATACATCTTGATGGTGTAGTGAGCCATTATTTTCAAAACTTTCATACTTGGCTGCACCTATAGTGTTATGTAAGAATGGCTATATCTATCAAATAATGAGAACTTAAATCTTCTTTGATGATTGCATCCACCTAGAGATCCAAAATCATAACGCATAGTGAGCATTCAATATATTTGTAATTTAGGTTTATTTCTACAAGGAACCCTGGAACCTGAAAACCATGTGGTTGATCCACATATACCTCCTCCTCTAGGGTTTTTGTTCAAGAATGCTGACTGCACGTCCATTTGAAATATAGACCAACTGTGATGGACATCCAAAGCGATCACTCTCCAAATAGTGATGATGTGGGCTGTGCGGGGCCCGGGCAAAGGTCTCGTCGAAGTCAAGTCCCTCTAATTGCTTTATACTTGTCCAAGCTCCCATTAGACTTGAACTTAAGCTTGTACACCCACTTGGTACTGATTATCTTGTGCTTGTAGGGTCTGTCTACCAAGTCCCATGTGTCATTTTTAAGAATAGCGTCCATCTCTACCTTCATGGCAGCGTGCCACTCTGGTATATCTTTCGTGTCCTCCAAAGGTTCGCAGCTTGTTGACCTGAGCCACCATAGCGAAGTTGGCTAAGGGTGCAGACATATTGCGTTGAGACCGTCGAACTTCAGAACTCCTCTCGGGAAGGTTAGTGACCCGAGATTCTTACAAGGTCTGCAGATACCACGTTGGTAACTTCTTCTCATCGAAAGCTGAATTCGGGGGTGGCTATGGTGCATCTGACTCTTCCTCTGGCTCGGAATCTTCAGTCTTCTCCACTTCTGTAATGGTTCAACTTGGGTGCAGGAACTTATGGGAACTTTGATGACCTCCTCATCTGCCTGAGACACTACTTCCTCAAAGATCAGACCCTACTGATCAATATCTGTTTCTTCACCGGGTCGAAGAGGCGGTATGCCTCAGATGCTTCACTGTACCCAACGAAGACGCACTTTGTGCTCTTGGAATTTAGCTTTGATCTGTCGTTTTTATGCACATGTACGAATGCAACAGAACCAAAAATCCTCAAATGAGAGAGTGGGCTTCTTACCATCATAAGGGTCGTAGGGCGTCAAGTAAAAGACAAATTGGTCTCATCCCTAGTAGAACATTTCCCACTTTCCTCAGGCCCTAAGGATAGTAAAGATATTTGCTAGCGCACCCTTTTTGGCATGTTCTTAACTTTTAGCAGATGGAATGCCACCTTAAGAAAATGATGAAACAAATGAAGGATAATTTAACTTTGGTAGATAGAAGGTCCAAGCACCCAATGAAATCCAAGATACCAATTTTGTCCAACCATCTCAACCTCCCCATGTTTATTGTTTCTCATAGAACACCATTTGCTACAACTGTCTTACTACTCAACCAATTTACTTTTTTCTTCACGACTTGTACCCCCCTCTTAACCCAACGTCCAAATGAACTGTCTTGAAAGAAAAACTTTATTGCCGATCTAAATTATTCCTCTAGGAAAAAAGAAAAGCAATCCACTCATGAATCCAAGCTATAATGAAGCTTTAAGTGCCACTTGCCACATCTGAACTTAAGTCTCACAACATTTCATGAAATGTTGTATGACGTAGACAATTCTATTTAATTGGACCTGAGCAAAACATATCCTTGCAATTTAGGCATCTGGTTTCTTTACAATACCATCATAAAAAATACCATGCATATTGAAGGAAGAGTACAATTTGTTACTGATAGAATGGAGTATTATATGCAATTCCAAAAGAGGATAAAATTTGCTTGGAATATTTTTTATAAGTTTCAAGCATATGTAAACAACATAATGGTTTAGTTTTGGGAGAAATCCTAGCAAAAGAAGCTCGTTAAGGGATGCCTTTTGAGAATAATGCAATATAATTGGATCATGTTTAAATGAATCAAAGAACCGTGGCCACTAGAATTACAAGATGTTCATGATATTAACTAACTCAAGCATGTATAAGCACTACAACATGTCAAAATTGGCAAACAATACAAAGGATCGGTCCACATTTATGTTAGAGGTGGATGATATTTAATAACCTCACAAAGAGGCTATTTAGGATATCTCCATGGTGTGGAGCAACATCAAGGTGCAGCCATACACATGATCGAAACCTTATGACTATATTAAGGGATATTCATATTTCATGATATCCAATATTTTTATTTGAATAGTTGATATCTAGCTCAAGGTATGGCTCATAAGGCTAAGGCTATGTTTGTGAATAGTGACAAAGAATGCACATTTCGTTGCACTAACATAATGGCCTTTGTAGTTACAACTTTATTATGCTCACTATCAAGCTTTACCTTGTTGCTCCCTTGCTAATCCACATTGCTAGACCTTGCAATTTTGAATCTGTGTGAGTTACATTTGTATTTTATAAGTTTGTGGCCATATATTCTTTCTAATCAGATTGCCACTTCTAAATATGGAGGCTTTAATAAGGCTCACACATTATAAGGGTATGAATTAGAGAGCACTTCCACAATGGAAGGTTATAAGATCCTTGATGCTCTATTCTATTGCAAGGGAAAAATAGAAATGGGTATGAAAGGTGGAGAATTTTCACCACTTGGGGATGGAGATGAGAAGACAAGACATTTCTAGTACTAGGGAAAAACATGGGAGAAAGAGGCAGTTGGTGGGAAGACATGGGACATTGCTATTGACCACTTGGAGAGGTAAATGAGAAGACAATACATTGCCAATAGGGAGAAACATGGGAGAAAGAGGCAATAGGGAAGAACATGGGAGAAAGAGGCAGTAGGGAAGAACATGGGAGAAAGAATCCGAGTAGATATTGCCAGTAGGGAAGAACATGGGACAAAGAAACAAGTGAGAAAGCGAAAACAGAGAAAGAGGGGGATGGGAGTTTTTTGGGTTTCAGATGAAACATGGAAAAGCTCTAGTATGATGGAGCAATAATATATAGTAGTACAGAAGGTAGACTACGATAGGGAGCAGTAGCATGAAAGTAGACACAGCTACACAGTAAAATCTATATTTATAGATTGTGGGAGAAGGCAATTGCAAAGCATGAATGAAAACGATTAATAGAAGGCATATGCTTAACGCCATGGGTGATCACAATTCGAAGGTATGGGGTGAGGAAAGTGATGTAGAGTTCTTTATGTCTCTTTTGTGCTCTTTGAGTTAAATTAGTTTGTTGGGTTTAAGCGAGTTTGGCCACAACGCAGGCCATGTTTCTATACAGCTAGGCTTGGGTTTAGATCAAGTCAACAATAGTTCACTCGAATTTAGCCAAACCTCAACATCTAATTGACTTTCAAACTGTTATAAAGAGCTGCTTTGAATTAAATTAATCTTCAAAGCCTTGTGTTGTTAAAGGGCTGGCTATTTAGTGTCAAGCGAGTGGCAACCTCTTTTCTCTACAAACCCTACTCTATTTTTTACTAAAGCTTAACCTATTTTGTAGTACATTCAATAGCTCAAGCTCTACTTTTTTATGTTCCTATGTGCTAATGTGTCAAACTCTCATGCAATTGCATATGTTGATATGCCATCTTCCTATGCAAACTCTCCCTTTTCAATTAGAATACATGCGCGCACAAAAGTAATATTGGTGTTTTTATTCCATTTAGCCTCTAACCAAAGGAATTCAAATGCTCACACAAGCACTCCATGTAGTATTTTATATTGTGTGTGTGTGTGTGTGTGAGAGAGAGAGAGAGAGAGAGAGCGCGCATAAACACAAAACAACAACTTTCAAGCCTCAGCTTTGCCAGCAAGGCAGAGAGTATCCAAGCGAAGGAAATGCTAATAAAGATTCAATAGCTTAGTAGTGGTCTGAAATCCACAGTTTATACAACGAGCGGCTATTGTGTACCGCGAAGTTGGCATTAAGCACTGTGCGCCAGCTCCATTTTTGGTGTTGCATGGATGCCATCGCATGCCAACCACGAATCCACCGTGTGCAGCGTCCTGCTTGGAAAATCCAACTGGTTCAATCCATCGTTTCCCATGAGCAAACTGTCCAAGTTAGTGACCTGTTTTCTGTTAGAATGCTCCTCTTCTGCAACCAGGCCTTGGTCGGCTTTCCTAGAAGTTTTGATCATGGGGTTGTTACCCCTCTCAGTGAAACTCTTGCGTAGCTTCTCAGCGAAGAACATTTCCCTTGCTCTATCACTTTCTTTGTCGTCATGGGGGCGCTCAAGGTTTGGTGTTGCAGTGTTTTGAGCATTGGAATTGCCTTGCTTCAGTACATCCAAGTGGCTTGCAAGCAAAGCCTTAAGATCGAAACTCGTATTTGAGGTGAAGCTGGCTGGATTCAATTGATTAGCGACAAAATCGCCAGCTAAATTGGCGCTCTCTGTTTGCTGTAAGGATTGCAAAAAGGAAAGGCTAGGAAAGCTTTGCGACATATTCTGGTTGTGAACCATCTGGGACGCCTGCGTAAAAGGCGAATTACCTTCTAGGAAAACAAAACCGGAACTAGTGTCCAGGGTAGGCGTACCCTGATTGCTATGAGCGGGGCGTGCGGGATGCGGCTTCAAAAGAGAGATCCCAGAGGGGGTACTCCAGAGTTGAAATCTGTTGCATTGCAAAGAAGGAGACGTTGGTATACCTGTGAGCTTTTGAACCATATCTCGGAAGTTGGACCTGTCTGCTGACAAGACCGTAATGGGAGGTTTGTTGATCGCTCTAGATCGTCTCTTACTCACTTTTGTGGCTCCAGCACCCACAGCCGCGTGCGAGGACAAAGCGGCGGGTGGGGTTGGACACAAGGAAGATGGGAGGGGAGAGCTGCTCGTGTCTGCTTTTGCCGCAGAGGAAGGTGAAGACTCTTCAAGCTTAACACTAGGGGCGAGGGAAGGGAATTGGTGTTGGAAAGAATCCATCCTAGAAAGATCTGCGCAATGGTGCTGGGACGACAGATCATTATGGTGAGGGAATCGGAAGTTCAAAGGAGGATCATTTGCATTGAGAGGGAAGGGGCGAGAGGGAAAATCAGGGGACGACATGGGATACGTGGGGGGTGGGTTGAAGCTGGTTGTGGCGATGCTGGGCGGGGAGGAAGCAAGCAATAGGTGAAGAACTAAGGAGGGGATGACGAAAAAGAAGACGACGAAAGGCTAGAGTATGGAATCCGGCAAGAATCGTAATAATAAGCGGACATAAGCATTGCTGTGGCTGCGACACGTCACCCGGCACAAGGTCTCCTTTGAGCTCTCCTACTTTGATCCTCCTTCTTATACCCCCTTGGTCAACAGTCAACAATTGATGACTCCTTCCCCACGTCTCATTACCAGGTCTTTGTTTCGACAAGATTACCTTTTGGGGGGCACCTCTTAGACCAATCTTATCAAGTTAGACCAATCTCATCAAGTTATGTTTTCTTACCAGAGTTTTCTTAGGGAACAAAACCTATGGCATCTTAACTTGAAAATCTTAGGGAACAAAAACTATGGCATCTTAACTTGAAAATCGGCCCTGAAAGCAAAAACCATGGCTAAGTACCTAAGAAGCACATAAATGTGAACCTTAAAACTTTCAGAAAGCAAAAGAAGAATGCATCCCTTGAAGTTGCCATCAACTTCCTTTGCAAAAGGGGGACAAAACGATGTAACATTTGTAAGGGATATGGCAAGGGTGCCAACCATAGTGACAGAGGGCATTCAAATTCACATTGATATGGTGTGAGCAATCAAGCTTTTGATTTTAGACAAATTGAGCCCTTGTTGCAGTAACATAGCGCCCCAACTCCCCCCCCCCCACCTCCCCCCCTCCCCTTTTACCTTTAAAAAAGAGAAGAAAAGAAATAGGAAGATAAAATTGGTATTTTGTTGGTATTGCTTATTCAAAAGAAAAATAGAGATTCAAGAAAAGGACACTGTTGTCTCCAGCCGAATTCCACCATTCAATTGATTGCAACAAGGAAAATGTTGTGGACAAGGATTGCTTTTACTCTAAAACTCTTACGACATGATCTAAGAGTGCTATAGTTGACCATTCAATATGATGTTAGGGATCCGATAATCAAGGGATATACAAGGTTCTAGATGGTTCTTGAACTTTAATCTCTTAAATTCATTTTTGGCATCCTAAAATGTTGGTCACGTCCCTTTCGAATGTCTACACAGATTGAATTTTAGGCACAATATTTTCAATCCTTGAGATGCTTTTCAAGCATTAGAATAAAGGCTCCTTTTTCAAGAGCACTTACATTCTCCTTATATTAGTATGATCTTTTGTATGATTGCATGTCATATATCTACTTTACACTTGCATATCAATTCAAGCCTACCTTACAAATTGTGTGAGGGTAAGGTATTTTCAGCAAACTATACATAAATGAAACTATTTGACATCCTCACAAAGCTAGCATCCCCTCTAACAGCTAACATATTGTCGTAGTATATTGTTATTTTTTGCGAGAAATTAAGAGTGATTGGGTACCAAAAATATATATTTCCCATAGTACAAGCAACAGGAATAAACATAGAGTTTAACTTACCAAATTCCAAGTTTATAACATATCGATTTGAAGACCTCAAAAAGCACTCCATGAGTGAGTGAATGGTAAATTCGATCATTAGGCATAGAGAGTGCTCATAGATCATTTGAAGATCTCAAAAAGTTCTTCATGAGGGAGTGCTCATTGAAATGCAGAGAACACACTCACTCTGTCATTCCGTTACCAAATTGAGCCTTACAATTTTGATACAATGATGAAATGCAAGCAAGAACACACTCACGCATGGGGAGAGGGAAACACTCTAGGTTACTATATGAATGTACATATTCTTCCCTGAACATGGTACCTTTGTACATACATAACCCTAGTCTAAGATAGAGTGGCCATAAATTAACCCATCTCCTCATGTCTATAGATTATGCACATCCTATACATATATGGTTAGACCCATGCATAGATAGCAAGAACACACTCGAACACTTGTATATTTAAGACTAGGCTACATTTTTCATATAATGACATAATGTTTGTGTATGTATAGCTACATTGGTTTTGAACTAGAAAGAACCCTCCCTACATTCACATAAACTAATTACGTTAGGTTATTTTTAAACCCCATGATATTCAAGGGAATGATTAGTAAATGAGGTCATTAGGCATAGGGATGGTCTTTAGTAAATGAGGTCATTAGGCATAGGGAGGGTCCCAGCTTCTACTCCAAAAAATTGTCCAATCCATAGTACTCCCTTGAAATCTAATTTGGTACCATGATCCCAAACCCTATGGTATTTCCTTAGTGCCAAGTGTTTTTAAGAAAAAGGTTGTTTATGCTTTGCAAGCATGGTTATTTAAGCCTAGTTTTCTCGTAAAGAGCTTACATGTGAGCCTATAGAGAACCATTTTGTGCATCACCCACCATACCATTCATCAGCTCCTAAATTATTTCCAAGCCTTAAATTCAAATAACCAAATCTACATCCCTCTTACTTCTTTCACATGCTTATGCTAGTCTTAAAATCCCTAGTAGACCCTTTCTGAATCCAAAATACCTCTTGCACCTTGTGATGATTCCAAGAAAGGATCTTATCAATGGAAAAAGAATTTAGCCCTAACATGGTATCAATGACCAACTTAGAAGCTTGGACAAAGGGAGTACAAAGGTAAACATAATCCTTAAGCAAATCACATTGGTTTATGGAGTGGAGTGAAAAATATATCATGTGTATCCCTTGATAGATTTGTTGGAACACTCATATCTGAGTCATACTATATAGTCTCATACCACATGTAATGTAATACATAGTAGAATATGTGGGTACATTACACAAAGAGGAGGTATGGGGAAGACCTTGACTTCTATTGGAGTCTTTCTCGTCTTGAGTGAGGCTAAAGTCATAGTAGGCCATAATGAAGCTTGTAGAAGATTTGCAACTATGCATACAAAGTCATAGTGTGTCATTTGATACATAGAGACTCACAGTAAGTTTACCATCTTTCCATTGAAATAAGGCCTCTCTATATTCTTTTAGCTTAAAAATAAGCGCGATGTATACCTATTTGTTGTGGGTCGTCACCATGGGTTTGCATCCCACAATGTTTATTGACATGGAATTTGGTGTAGATGGTCCTTTGATTACCTTTCCTTTAGACATTACATGGACTTTAGATCTTGATTCAAGTACTTTCAAATGATGATTGCTAAGTCGAGGTTTGATCTTGCCTACACTAAAAAGATCTTTCTGATAGTGCTAAGAATGGTGTAAATCGCACCATAGGGTTATGGGACTAACCCTAATGCTAACCCTAACCCTAACCTTGACCCTAACCCTAACCCTAAGGGGGTACATTTAGCTATCTCACGTGCACTCCTCTCTCTCTCTCTCTCTCTCTCTCTCTTCAATTTTATCATGATTAGAGCCTATCGTGCTCCCAAGCCCTTGCATCTTGTCAGGCATTAAGACCTCCTTGTGCGAGGCATCCTAGATCTCCAAATGAGAGATCTATGAGCTTCATTTCTTTCTAAGAGAGTGAGATATCTTCTTCTCTTTGAGAGTTCATCTTGTAGAGATCCTTCTCCTCTTCGATTTGCTTCAAAAAGCTCATCATTTTGAGCTATGGAGAGTGAGATATGTTTGACTTAGTATTTCAGTTCATCCTTTGAGAAATTTTCATCTTGAGAGAGTGTGAGAGGCCTTCTCCTTTGTGAGATAGAGAGATACCCACGTGAAAGAGATCTATTTTTTCATAGAGCTTTCAAATCTATTTTTAGAGCTGATCTCTTTAGAAAGATCACTCAAGCAAAGACAATCTCCAACCAAGGTGATTTACAAGAATCCTGCAAGAAAATAGGGAAGACTCAAATGATTGGCTGTAATGAAGCTTGGTGCAATACAGCTATGATGCAAGAACGCTTCAGTGACACAAAGTTGTAGCCATGACCATCTACATTGATGTCTACCTACAACGTACACAACACCAACATATGGACCACACCGAAAAGCTAGCAGACATGGATGACCACAACACATAAGCATATACAAGCCCTTATGCAAGGACTTGTAGCAAGCTAACAAAGGAAGTGCAGACCATGGGCTAACAACACCTAGCATCACAATGACCACTATTGACAACGAAATCAAAATGATGAACATCAATAGTGAACACAAGCACAACTTCAATGGCACAAGCAATAAGTGGCTAGACAATTAAATGTAGCACTCTACAACGAGCTACATCGGTTGACTTCTACAACCAGAATGAGCAAACGATTCCATCGTCCAACAATTACATTTCAACTGCCACAACCTAGCCACAGCAAAAAAATCAACCAGCTACAATATGCCTCACTACAGCTACAATGACTAGAGGTGGCTTCCACAATGTTCAACAATGACTCAACGATACCTAGCAATGCCTAGCTATGCAGCTTGCAGCCATTATCTACTACACAGAAGGTAGCTCCAACTTTTGTAGCCGAGACTCCTCAACATAGCAATAGCAATCAACGCCAGTCTTCCTCCACTTGGTGTCATGGAAAATGCTAAGGTGCAAGGGCTGGAGCAATGAGAGAGCAATGGCAATATGACAACCATTTACACCTGCTCGTGAAGAAGAATAGCTGCATCACCATTGTTAACACCACTGTTAACAATTTAGGCACTAAAGCAAGCAAAGATGTAGGAGAGAGCATGAGGATTAGCATATGACATTTTCCTTGGAGCCATATGGGCCCAAGTGGTTATAAAATGAGAATGAGAGAGGTACATGAGAGTACAAGGGTTAGCCCTCCCTTCAAAAGGTGGAATGTATATAAAGCCAAAAGTTTGACTTTGGTCTTCATTGTGTCCTTGCAAGTTTTGGAATAGAAGCCCTCTCTTTCTCTTCATTCTCTTGCATTGAGTCTTCTTGCTTTCTCTTACTGAGTTGTCTTGTGATTGCCACTATCCCCCTTCCCTATTCTTCCCTACCTCTTGCTCTCATCCCTCTTCCCTCGTCTCTTCCCTCTCCCCTCTCTCTTTTCCCCCTCATAGAATCAATCACACCCAATCCGGTAGATGCTTGGGTGACACAAGCATGAGGCTTGTGCATACGAAGCTCCCACAAGGAGTTGTTCAGGAGTAGAGACTTAAATAGAATTCTTCCAAGATCCGCACAACACATGAGTCACCATCGGACTACACATTTTTGGTGGTCTTGGCGGGGAGTTCAAGGTATGATTTCGTATCACACAAGCCCCCTATCCTTACCCACCCATTACAAAATGCTCCTAGCTTATCTAGAAGTGTTGTTAGTGGTGTATAGAATGGGACTAAAGGAGGAAAGTGTGAGCTTGGAGTAGGAAAAATAAGAACTATTATTTCTACCCATAGAGTGTTTTTCACAAAGTTGGGCTTCTTTTTTAGTGTTTTCTATTTTCACATTGTAGGAATAGCTAGTTTGGATATTTGCTAAAATGTATGTGGTATCACATCTCTCCTGAAAACACTAAAAAATGAGTTTGGATTAGATTGACTTGACACACCAGTGACTTCTCAGCCACCCCCTTCAAAAATCTTTCGTTTGATGCTTTTAAGTTGTTGTTTTTGTGCTTTTTTGGTTTGAGTAGGCAGAATAGGTAGTATAGCATCCATTTGTGCTCATAAACCTTGCACAAAAACTAAAAAATCCTCAGAGAGCACCAAAAACTAGTCGATGACATAGCCAAGCTGTGAGTCGCTGCTTTATATAACATAGCGACTCAATCGGTCATCTTCGTTGCTTTATAATGCTGCAAGACTAACACGTGGACTGCCAGGTAGCCACCCACATCATCTAACACCATGTGGCATTTAATGAACTCACAACTATCCCTTCCGAGGTCAACCCCCGCCTAAGGTTAATGCGACAACTTGCGACCCGATGCGTTATCAGTCCATCGTTGCTATACTTAACTCGTGGTGTTAAGAAATTGCTTCTTTACAAATCATTGTTGCTATGTCAATAGTTTCTTTAACCACCCATCACATTACTCAGTTGTTACTGCTTTAAGAGCCACTACATTTTTTCTAGCACAGCTGACTGTTGCTATATTGCTAACGCAGCGAGGTTGATAATGCAGTGACTCCCTGGGTCAATGCTTTAAGACTAATGCAACAACAACTACTACTTTAGGGACCAGAAAGACACATAGACTGATTCTGACTAGGCAGCCAGGCAGAGTAGGTGACACATGCACCCGAGGTCTGGGAGGGTGATAGGTACTGAAACCGAAGGATAGTGCTTCAAACAATGCCCTAACCAGTCCATCTAATGCCGCACTATCACTTCCCTCTGAGATCTTGACCCTAAGTTTGTATTTGATACATGGTCCCACACATGCGGAGTCCTTGATTTTGGAGTACGACATGAGCTTCAATGCTAAAATGGGGGAAAACCTAAATGCAAATCCCGAGGCCTTCGTGGCTCCTAATTCCAACTCTATAAGGCCCCAATCCCCCACCCCTTCTACAATAGCCTCGTGTTTGAGGGAGTCATTCTCCAATCTTATGGGATGGTTTGGATTATCTGATCCCACCTAGACAACAATCCCTTTGCCAGGAAAACTAGAGTGGCTAAATAATAGCAAGTTCCCCCACCAATTTCCGTATTAGGTAATGTTCAAAGCATTCCCATACATGTCTTAGTCGGGGAACCTACAAGGTTGTGTGTTTAGTTCTATGCCTAACATAAATGTACCTATGCCAAGTCCCATATCAGTGAGGCCAGTAGACGCGAGCCCACCATGCATGCTCACTCTACCAACACTCCCCAAACTATGGTATAGTGCTAACCCCTCAGGCACCTCCGCCTGCACCACAAACAATGCTCATGGATGCGGCATGAGGATCCTAGTGCAAGCACTAGGAAGGGGGGCTACGCCGCAAGTGGTCATGGGAAGTGACCCTAATGCTTCATGGAGCCGTCCGATCATGATCTGTATGCTCATCAGTAAGTTCTTAGGAGAAGGAGATCCCGTCTCCCATGTTGAAAGGTTTGAGTAGATTTGCGAGAGCTTTGGAGATATCGGCGACCTAGATAAAGTGAATGCATTTAGGATTAGCCTCAATGGTAAGGCAGGCCAATGGTACAGTGCCTTAGAAGTTGAGGAAAAGTTCAACTGGAAAACATTAAGGAAGGCCTTTATAGTGGGATTTGCTCCCACTGGGCCAAAATGGAGTTCAATCAAGCAGTTGTATGAGGTCAAGCAAAAGGAATAGGAAAACATTGCCAGGATTAAACACCTGAATTCCCGCTGTGAATCACACAAGAGGATGAACAAAAAATGGATTTTGCCTCTATTAGGGGATACCAAGTTACATGATCACTTGTTCAGCCTGAATCCCACATCCTTCAAATTGTGCAGCAAGACCACCATGCTCCTAGATGACAATGTGAAGGATAAAGCACAACCAAAAAAATCACCTATTGATCTTTATGTAGTGTAAGGACCTAGCAAGATAATTAGCACCATCGAGACTAAGGATACCACCCAAGTGGCTTAGGGCATGAATATAGACAAGGTAGCCATGGATCTACTAAATCGAGTGGCTCAATAGGTCAAGGGCGGTCTGGGCAGAGAGGGCCCTAACAATCCGCACTTGTTTTTTAGGCAAGACAACGTGTGGTGTGGAATATGTATGGGTAATCACCCTATGAATGAGTGCCCTCGCCTACGGTAAGGCCGATACTTATTGCACCCATTGTGCTAGATGGGGAAACCATGAGACTTTGCATTGTAGATACCTCAAGCCAATGCCCCTACCCATGTACCATCAAAGGCAATATTTGTCTCTACATGCACCACCAAATTAATACAATCGGAGCTAGCTAGCCATACAAGGATCCCTTGAGGAGCCCCCCATCCGACCAAGGGCCACTAGGGCTCAAAACCTACCATTGCCATTACCGGTTCTAGGTCCACAACCCCCATATCCCATAAACCAGGTTATCATTGAAGAGCCATTGAGCAAGTGGGAGGACCTTGACTATATCCTATCGGCACCCGATCCCTCTTCTTATGAAAGTCCTGCATGTCAAACAAGCTAGATAGGTCACTACGTCATGTAGCATGTGCAATATATTATGGTGTATCAATCCCACAATGCAATGAGCTAGGGACATGAACACTGTGAATTGCAAACCGGATATCCAATGCTACACTAATCTGAGATATATGAAGTCCACTACAGATCATACACTCTACTACAAAGTTCAAGGGGAAGACATTACTATTGCATTTTTGTACGTAGATGATTTGATTGTGACCGAAAGCAAGGATAGCTTCATCAGAAAACTAAAACAAGACTTATTTGTAGAGTTCGACATGAAAGATCTTGGACTTATGCACTATTGTCTTGGAGATTGCAAGATTGCAGCCACTCCCATGGAACAGAGTTTGAAACTTACAAAAGATTTAAAAAATCCTACAGTCAATGACAGGTACTACAGGCAGCTCATCGGATCTCTTATATATCTGACTATCACACAGCCAGATACTTGTTATGCAGTAAGCTCACTAGCACAATTTATGGCAAATCCAAAATAGTTTCACTAGAATGCAGCCAAAAGAGTCTTGAGGTACATTAGAGGTACAAGATAGTTTGTGATAGAATCAGAGGAAGTCATCCACAGTTGCATGGATACTGTGACAGTGACTATGCCGAAGATCATGAGACCAGGAGATCGACACAGGGATATGCATTTTTCCTTGGTCAAGGTTCTATATCATGGTTGTCAAATAAACAACCAACTGTTTCTTTGTCTTTGACTAAAGTAGAATATAGGGCACTCACGTCAGGTGCATGTGAGGCTATATGGCTCAGAAGACTATTGTCAGAAATAGATTACTTTGATGAGTCAAAGCCAACAACAATATACTATGATAATCAATCGGCTCAAGCATTGGCCAAGAATCCAACATATCACTCCAGGACAAAGCACATTGATGTCAGAGAACACTTCATCAGAGAAAGAGTGTTACTTGGTGACATCATAATACAGCATTGTGATAGCAAAGAGAATGTTGCAGACATCTTTACCAAACCACTCAGTAAAGAGCTTTTCGAGAAACGCCGACTAGCTCTTGGTTTGATGCAGAGGAAGGACATTCCCATTAAAGGGGTGTGATGGAATGTAATGTTCAGTCCTTCTTCGATTCCCCAGAATCATCATCTTGAGGGAAGGCCTACTTCATGATGTTGATCTTGAGGGAAGTTGTTGAGAGTTCACGCTCAACATCATGTGATCATGTGTGCATAGCACTATCATGTGATCATATGTGCATGGCACTAACCCAATAGAGTGCTATAAAGGAAATGGTTAGATGCCCTAACCCTAACCCTAAATGGATTTGTATATATTCTACATTTTCAGCTAAAACTAGTGTACAGTTAGTCATTTGTGGTGTGCTCTCTAGCTGTGCCCTCTCTCCTCATCTCCACTCTTCTCCTCTCCCCTCTTCATATTTTGTCAGTAGTCCCACTAGGATTCCAAATTTTCAATCCATTTTGGTTTTCAACAAATCCAAAAAAAGTTATGGAGTGTGCCCTCAAATCGGTGTTCATCATTTTAGCACAACATTGGAGGCCCATTAATCCATGCCTAATGTTATCATTTAGGTGTGTCCTTGGGTTGAGAAGAAGCCCACATAGTGTACTTTTGAATTATTACTTGGTTGTATGTATGTACAGAACAAAATTTTGATGTTTTTGAATAAATTGCTATATCCTATAGTCTTCAAGATGCATGCTTCACACAACATAGCACTTGTAATGCTTTGATGGTCTTGTTCCTGGACCAAATCCTTATTCCATAATTTTTTTATCTCGTGTTCAAGTTTGAAATATGTACTACAACTTGAAGACAAAGTTTACCGAATTCCGTTGAGCAATGCATAAGTTATGTGCAAGATACCTATATACAAAAAATTCCCTGAACCTCACCAAAAATGGCTACACCCCAGCAAACAATGAGCCTTATGAGAAAAACCTACTCATAATGTGGATTCAAGGGTGATATTTAAACCCCTACTTAGGTACAAGTCATATATCCCGTTTTCTTTATAAAATTTGGATTTTAAATTTTTATGAATAAAAAACCCCTTTGTATGTAAAATTCTATGAATTTATAGGAATAAAAAACCCTTTTTGTTGATGTTACACATTTTAGGTGCACCCCCCTAGGAAGTTAGAGAGAGAGGGTATAGGTCAATGTTAGTTTGTGGTGTACAAAAGTGAAATTCCATTGAACGGGTGTGTGATGCCTTGGAAAAGGGTCCTTTTTGGTTTGATGTGCATCTAAAGCCCTTCGTGATGAGCTAGTGGGAAAATTCCTTCTTTTCTAGAGAGGTTGTTTTGGTGGTACCTTGAAACCCTTTAGTGTGGACGATTTCATTCATGATACATGCCCCTGAGTGGATTAACCAGAAAGGTCTTTGGGCTTTAAAAAATGTGGATACTTTGGGATAAAGGGTAGAGAATCCTAGAATTCCTACAAATCATGCTACCAGAGTAGTTTGCTTACTCATTCGATTTGTTTTAATCCTTTCCTAGATGACTACTATCTTGCAAAAGATTGGCACTTTTACATGTAATTGCCCGACTTGAGCTTAGAATACAATGCTAACTAGAGGTGAAACGACCCCTAACAAACAGGACTTTTAACCAAAACAAGAGGAGAATGCACCAAATCTTGCATATAATATGCAATATCCCCAATATACTCAAGTATCCCAAGACCACCAAGAACTTCCCAAGGATTCTAAAAGGATCAGCAAGTCTTTGAAGGATGGCCCTTAGAAGATAGTGACAAAAAAGGGTAAAGCTATGCTGGAAATTTATGAACGGAAGGCCATCCCTATTATCTTCGACAGAGGAGTCCAAAGAATGAAGCCTTGGAGAGATGTTCTAGTGTGTCAAGGAAGGATCCAAGCCAGAGGAAGTTCATGAAGGAGATTCCCATAATCAATTTTGGGGAAAGACTTTGCAAGGATGTCTAGAGGATATGATGAAAGCCAATCACAAGAAGTGGGTCTTTGAAGATAACATCCCGGAGAAGGTGCCTTTGGGAGAGGCTTGAAAACTTGCAAATATCCCTTCAAGTTGGGGTATGTCAAAGAGGAGAAAAGATACTGCTAGGAGTGCATGTTCAAGACAAAAAATAGATTCCACAGTCCACTTTTTAAGTGATGCCTACAAAGCATTTGCACAACAAGGGCAATAAGGAAGGTCAAGGGTTGGGAAAGGTTGTAGTGATCTCTCTTGTCTAATGGAATCTTATAGTGCCACCAACAATATGGTGAGATGGTTGCATTGTCGTCTAGCCAACCAAAAAACAAAATCAAGGAGCCAATAAATTGGAAAGAGTAGACAAATGTTTCTGACACAGTGTGACAGAGTGGGTGCAATACTTGTAGCCTCTATTTGGTCCAATGCTTGGTGCAAAGGTTTCGATGGAATCAATTCGAGAAGTGAAGGATGAACTTTCCCAAATCAGGTTGAATAATGACCTTTCGGCTGATGGGATCATACAACTTGTATGCTTTGCTTTCTTCACTGTAGCCAACCATGATGCATTTGCATGACTTCGCATCCAATTTCCTACAATGATCATCATGTATGTGGGCATATGCTATGCAACCAAATATGTAGAGATGCCCAATGTGTGGCTTATGTCCAGTGAATGCTTCATAAGGATTCTTGTATCGGTTCGGTAGGAAGCCGATTAAGCAAGCAATTTGCAGTGGCTATTGCTTCTACCCAATATTGATTTGGAAGATGCTTCTCACTAAGCATTTCTCTAGCACTATCTGCTAAAGTACCATTCTTCCTTTCAGCTCTTGCATTCTGCTGAGGAGTATCTGCACATGTGAATTGTCTTCAAATGCCATGACTTCTGCAAAAGTTCATGAATGCTGAAGACATGTATTCACCTCCTCTATCTGATCTCATGACTTTGAGCTTTCTGCCTATCTGGTTTTCTACCATGGCTTTGAATTCTTGAAATTTGGAAAACACTTTAGATTTCTCTTTCAGAAAGTAGACCCAACAATATCTATTGTAGTCGTCGAGGAAAGTCAAGTAGTAAAGTGAACCATTGATGCTACGGGTCTAGGCATAACCCCATACATTTGTATGTATCAAATCAAGAATACCTCGTGCTTGAGAGGTACTTCTATCGAAATTGGTTCCCATTTGTTTGCCGAAGTAGCATGCTTTGCAAACTTTTCCAAGAAACTGTAGCTTAGGAATCTCGATTGCCATATTCTGATTCCTAAGATCTAACAAGTACTTGAAGTTGGCATGACCATATCCCTTGTTCCATTTTGTAGATAGTGGCATCTGTTGCGGTTGAGCTGACATGGCATGCTAATTTGGTACTATAGCTAGCATTCTATACAAGCATCCTTCCTTGATACCTTTTGCTACTAGTAGCTGACATCTTCTAGATTTGTCTCTGATAGTGCATTCATCTCCGTCGAAGATGACTCGATAGTTGTGTTCCGTCATTTGATCTACTGACAAAAGGTTCTTGTTGAGCTTCGGAACATAGAGTACATCTTTCACCAATTCATTCGTACTAGTGAAATTGTTCATAGGGATAACACTTGTCCCTTGAACTGGATTCGGTGTATTATCTGTTGTGTAGATGACATTCTTTTGACCTTCTAATGGTTTCATCTATGTGAACCATTCCTGAGATGATGCACTGTTGTCGATAAACCAAGGATCCTGTTTTGCTTGGTCGACTTGATAGAGGTAAAATCCTCTTTTGGATTGAAATCAGTGTTGTCTAGGTAAACTGTATCAGTTTGTTGCATTCCTCGCTTGCAAAAAACATTTGCAAAACATATTCCCATGTTCATTTGCAAAATGACTGTGACTAGAATGTCCGATTACTATTGGATTGACCGCCTTGTCGTACTACTTCTTGCGGCGGCAATCTCTTTCATAGTATCCAAACTTGTGACAGTAGTTGCACTGGATGTTTGACACATTGGTGGATGCATTCCCTCGTCCTTGAAATCTTCCTCGATTGAAATGATTTCTTCTTTGCTGATGCTGATGTTGTTGCGAATGATGCTGATGATGACCTTGTTGTTGCTGATGATTACCACTTCGCTTGAATGTTCTACCTCTGCCTCTGCCTCTACCTCTGCCTCTGCTTCTATTTGAAGTTGTGAATGCTTGATCATTAGAATGACCTTTGCATGGCATGCATCCTAAGTTCTTCACCAAGTAGGACTCACTGGAGTTCTTCCAGTGTTGGAATTTGCCATTGGATGGGAATACTCTAGACTAGATTCTCTGTATCCCTCTCCTAGTCCATTCAGGATGACTTGAACCATTTCTGCTAGATTCATAGTCTCTCTTGCTATTGCGAGTTGATTGTTGTAGTCTTTTATCTAGAGTACATAAGCATGACCGGTTTCGCTGCTGTTGTGGAAACTCTGGTTGATTTGGTTTCTCAGTATAAGAATCCTGGATGTGTTCTTGGACTCGTAGAGAGCTGCGAACATATCCCATGCTTCTTTGGATGTCTTGACGGCGTTGAGCTATCCTAGCATGACATCTTGCACATTCTGCTTGATCAGATGATATGCGTACTTGTCTTTCTTATCCCATTCTGCTTGAGCTCGAGCAATGGCAAGATCTACTACGAGTGCGGAAATTGTTTGTGTAGTTGTAGATCTCATTGTAGATCCCGCTGCTGGTGCCATGACAATAGGTGGAGTAGAGCTACTGCTGGCTAGATCGTCCAATGGTCTAGGTGTAGATCCATCGACATACTCCCATTTGTCTTGAAGTACAAGAATGGTCTCCATTCAGTATTTCCATGTGCCGTGATTGGAGTTGTCTAGCTTAGCATATGCATCCAGATTGAGGTTGTAGTTTAAGACATGGTGCAAGTGAAAATCACTGTATGAATCAACTGCAAAACACTGATTGTAGCAAGTGAAATCTGAACTGACGGTGAAGAAAAAACTGCAATAGATATGGCAAATGATGCTGGGAATAGCCAAGAGGCTTTACAAGGCTAAAATAAAGTGCACAATGCCGTGAAATAGCCAAGTAGGCTTTACAACGATGGCATGTGTGTGTGAAATCAAATCATGTGCTATCTACCCATTAAACAATCGGCAATGCCTCTGAACACTCTGAAGTTTGCTCACTAAACTTATGAATGTCAGGTTTCAGGTAATGTGATGATGTGAAACCGTATGTGAGCTTATGGACTGACTCCGAGTAGGAACTAGTCGGGAATTTCGAGCATGGCTTAGATTGGCAACTTGGGGAGATTCAAAGTGTCCCCTCTATGGCGATCTATTCTACTCTGATCTAGATATATACCAACCATTGATCGATGAAAGAACAGCAAATAATTTCTTTTCTTTTCTTCTTTTTAAGTGTTGGTTCAGATGCGTCGATGCAGAGGCTGATGTGTGTGTAGGAAGTGGATTTGTCATCGGCGAAGCTCAAAAGTGAGTGGAACTTGCACCAAAAAATATGTGTGACATGATGAGCGTGTAGAGCACAAAAAATCAATCGTTTTTTCTTTTTGGAGCGCCCTCAAATTCTTCGTGGATCAAGAGATACGACTTGATCTAGGTGGAGGGGCAAAAGGAGTGCAAATGTGCTCAATGATGATGTGTCACTGTGAGTCACATGCAGTGATGATGTGGCACTATGCCTAACAGGGACTATGCTTGTGGAGCCCTGTGCTGAGGTGGCAGGTGTGGTCACATGAACTGCCTGTGAAGCACTGTGTATGCCTAGCAGGGGTTAATGCTGATTGTGTTGCTGATGTGGCACTAGCTGACCTAACCATGGTCAGACTGACTAACCTAGGTCTGGTTGACTAACCTAGGGCTAAGTTGACCAGGGTCACTTCATGACCTGTCGGATGATGATGTCAGCTGCTGATGTGGCAATTGACGTGGCCTGATCATGTGGATTGCTAATGTGGACTGCTGACTGATCAAAGCTGCTGTGGTTGCTTATGTGGTAGCTGACATTGCACAGGGTGATGTGGCACCTGACTGGATTGCTAACATGGTAGGTGGCTACCATGTGGCAGATAAGGGTGATGTGGCAGCCTCACAGGGCTGCTGACATGGCAGTCGACTACCACATGTCAACTGCATGACCCAAAGCTGTGTGTGGTAACCCTGAGTTTTGTTATCTTCCACATGTTGCAACTTAACCACAAGGTTCACCAAATGTGTAGTAGCCTAACTAAACCATGGATTTGGAGATTAGTTCCACGTGTCGCACATGGAGATGATGACAGAATTGCCTGCAAACTATGGTGATTGGCGGAGGTTTCCTCAGCTGACGCGCTCACAGGTCAATCTTGAATAAAAGAGAGAAATTTTCTAATATCATTCTCAAGGCTGTAAAGGCACTTTTCCTCTCTATCTATTAGAAGTACATAAGCCAAGTTCATATAGGCTTGAAATCCACCAAGTTACTGCAAGATATCAAATAAAAAACCCCACATAGTCCACTAGATTCTCTTGCTTAGACTTGATCTTATCACATTTCAATTGTACTACGTGTATCTATATCTCCTATCTATAATTTTATTAAGTTTATTGGAAAGCTCGTGTTGTTATTGTCTGCCTAGGTAGTGTATATGGCAACCATCATTAATTGTCAAGGTGTGATCCATCTTAGATAGCATCAATTACTGTTTAATCCTTACCTCATCCAATATTAAGTTTCCCATGGGAATGTCTATTTTGGAAATTTCTCTAATGATCCATAGTCTCCCAAGTAGTCTCGAATACTGAAACAATAAACTTTTGCCATTCAAACACATGGACTTGCAAATAGTGAATACCCTTGATACTCCCACAATGACTTCATACAACATACCTTCTAAAATAACACTCAAATGATTGGCCATCCATAGTGTCCAAAAGTTTTGGACTAATATCTTTAGACCTACCTTCTCATATATTTAATAGTTCATGATGTATATATATCTAACTTGGGATCTACTACCACATTTTCTAAAGCCAGTCCCTCTATTTCAATATAGAAAATTTTGTTATGCTATCATCAAAGCAATCATATTTAATATTGGTGACATAGATGTATCAATTATGTGCTCCATCCCTCAAAATAGTGACCTCACTATTTGATGTATGACATACAACATCATGGCTTGTAGAATAGAGTCATGTTTTACATATGTCCAAAGACAACAACATTGCTTATTGCATAGATATTGACACAGGTATGAATATCTGAAACTTTCTCCTTGTTTTCAATCTATTAATTATTCTCTTGGGTTTCCCCAATGAGCCAATGGTCTCGTGTCTTTAATAGTCATTTTAGTTTAGCTAAAGATTCCTAGCAATAATTTGCACGAAATTGATGGAGGTGTATATTATCACATCTTGTAGCCTATGGGTTCAAAGAAACTTTAAAATAGAAAAATAGTAGACCTTTATAGAAAACACCAAATATATTATTATGTGCAATGAAATTGGTTTGATGGTGCAATCTATATTTTTTCATTTCACCTCTAATGACATTATTTGGTGCATTGAGCATGACATCTTTCACTAGTAGAACTTGGCAACTTTGCTTTGAGGTGCTAGCTTTGTCAGATCTTGTAGTGAAGAAGGAAGATTGCAATGCACAGAATTCCAATTCAATCACCTAGTAGTCTAGAGTTGTATCTTCAATAGCCTATTTAATAATGAGCATTGCCTCCATATCAATGAGGCTAGATCTAGTACTCTAGAGCCTCATCTTCAATAGCTTATTGAGTAATGAACATTGCCTCCATATCAATGAGGCTAGTGTCATTGAATTGTGCAATCTCATTTACCTTTGGGTGAATGTCTTCAAACTCAATGAGATCCATCTATCCACAATTGCTCATTTGACAAAGGGCCTCATTCCCGCTTAGACTAGTAGCCTCCAAAACATCATACAAGGTGATATACTACTCAACATCTATTGTTATGGGACTAATCAATGCCAAGTGTGGCATATGTGCTACAACATTGCGATCATAGGAGGAAGAAGGTTGACCATAGATTGGGTATACTAAGAGGATGAATTGACTCTCAATCCTCTCTTTGTGAACATTATCAACTTGTTATATTGGCTCAATGTCTATGATATTGATAGCATGTGAAGCAATTGTACAAGAAGATCCTCCCTAAGGATCCTCATTGGGATCCTCCTCAAATTGTGAGGATAGTATGACTACACTGAGGATTGTAGCTCTCTCTAGCAATTAAATAGGGACAGTGGAGGTATCTTCAAGGGGGGGAAACTCCACCTTTAGAGATTGAGGGATATATATTCTAGGGCCCTACCAACAACCTTCGTAGAGTTCAATACATTGATAGGGAGCCACTATGAAAAAGAGTTTTGAAATTTGGATGGATTGGCTACCCACTAGCCTATCAAATAAATTGGAGGGAGGGATGATCAATGAGAAGGAAGGACCTCGTGTTTCCTTTAATTTTATTAATTTAGAAAATTAAAAACTAGATTTGGAATCTCAAATCTATGGAGTCACTTAAGGCATCAAATCTTTGAATGCTACTCTCTAGAGGAATCCAACATTATGAGCAAAAATGTAGTGAAATCCATTGTATCCAATCTTTAAATGCTCCTTTAGAGGAATCCATCATTAAGAATCAAAATGGTGTGAAATATGGTAATATATCAAACCAATGTGTCAAGCATGTATGGAACCAATGTGTCAAGCATGTATGGATAGTTGCAAGCAGGGTAGGATGAGAAGTGGATGTGAAAATAACCTAAAATGAGGTGCTTATAAAGCTTCTAGACCTTAAAAACCCTTAAAACCATCCTTTATTTATGTAAAAAATTTAACAATAAAATTTTGAAATAATTTGTAGCAATTCCCTCCACTTCAAAACTTTCCCATTCTTTAATCAATCTACTCCATCACATGACTCTTTTCTACATACTAAAAGCTTGAAATTACTAAAATTTTGAAAAATTGTTGAAACTCCCAAAAAAAATAAACTTAAAAGATATCCCAAACATAGCCATGGGATAGCCAAAATCTCTCTCTCTCTCTCTCTCTCTCTCTCTCTCTCTCTCTCTCTCTCTCTCTCTCATTTGATGGAGTATAACCTTCATATTCAAGCTCCTAGCTCAGCATGCAACAACCTAGCTAGGCATGCTAAGGGTTCCCACTCTAAAAAGTTTGGAGGATACAGATCAACAATGCACCTTTCATTTTTAGCATAATAGTAGAAAAAATCAAACTTACACTGAATAAATTACCATCTTAAGCCTTACAATTGGGTCTCCAATATGGGAGGGATTCATTAAGAGGAACATAAATATCCATGTGTATAAAGACATGCTGAACATTGAGCCTAATTACTATTTTGCCTTCAGATTGCATCTCAAATTCAAGAGTTCTCCCCTTCCATCATTTTGAGACATCCTTTGAATCCTTTTCTTAATCTTATGCCATCCGTGACTATTGCAGTGCAAAGTGCAACCCACAAATATTTTTGTATAATTTGGGAGGTTCCATTTATCATTGTCATTTTTAATATTGTTTAAGATGAGTTCCAAAACTGATGCTAGTACTTTGTAATTTTAAAAAAATCAAAGGCTTAAAGATAGTAAAAGAAAATGATAATATGCTAGCAAAACAATTGCTTCTGGACATAATACTACAACTAAAGTAAAAAAACCAAAAAGATCAAATTAAAGGCTCACTAATTAAATTGAAGATTTGAGAAATAGCAATTGAATGTTATCATGTTCTTCTTGATTGCTTACAGTTGACAAAAAAATCTACGAAGCATGAGAATGGTAGGAACCAACTTACCCAAACATTTCTCCCCCAATTCTTGGTTTCATGGCAAATTGTGCACCATTTAACATCCAAGTTCTATACGCTTCACTCGTACGTGTATTAGGAAGTGGCGATTTAGGACTATCAAATCCAATGTGTTGTTCCATGCTCCCCCTCATTATCAGGTAGGATGAAGTTTCATTTTTCTTCAATTTGATAGAGTGCAACATTCATATGGAAGCCTCTCTACTTCAGCATGCAGCAGCCCAAGTAGCCATGTTGTTACCTCCCACTATACAGATCAACAACATATCATTCATTTAGGTTCAAAGACACACTTGACCAATTACCTTCTTAAAACTTACAATTGAGTCTCTGATATGGAAGGGCTACTGTTAGGATGAACATAAATATCCATGTGTATAAATACATACTGAACATAGACTCTGCTTACATTTTTCCATAGAATTCATCTCAAAGTCTATAATTCTCTTCTTCCAACGTTTTGAGAGGCCCTTTTGGATCCTTTTTCTTAACCTTATAGCACCTCCGATGGATTGCATTGTGAGCCATAAATACTTTTTGTATACTGGGGATCCATTGTCATTGTTATTCTTTATATTGTTTAAGATGGCAGATTGTAAGCTGCTTGAATACTACTCATTTTTCAATTCCATCTTATCTATTCCCTTGAAAAAAATAAAAACAATAAATAATGAAATACCTAATAATCCATGCTATAATTTTGTAATCATAGAACAAAATCAAAAGCCTAAAAATAATCACTCAAAATAATAATTTTTAGCAAAATTATTGATTCTTAACATAATCTACCAAACTAAAAAAGGAAAACCAAAAAGATTAACTTAAAGACTCACTACTTATAACACAAAGAGATCTATCAATGAAACGCATCCCAACCCTAGGAACAAAGACTTTCTTCGTACTTCTTGGTTCCCACCACCATGGGGTAGGGTTCATATCTTGAAGATATTAAGATCGGTATATGACAGCCTTCTACAATCATATCTTGAAAGGTGAACGTAAAAGGAAGTTGCTTTCAAGTGACAAGAGGCAATTCTTGCAAGAAGTACTATATTCAATAGAGTATCTAGAAATAGGTGATGCCTTAAATTTTGAATGTGATACGGGATGTATTGCCAGACGTCTAGGGTAGTGGTGTAGTTTGAGAATTTGCTCAAGGTTGTGTACTACGTTTACCTCCACCAACAGCAACTACCCAACCACGAGTACAAATTGTAGTAGTGGACAAGGTAAAAAAGGAAAAGACAACATCAAGGTTTGACGCCCATTTAGAAGCTACCGTTGTATCTAGAAGAGGAGATAAAAAGACCTCCACCTCAAAGGGTTGATTGAAGAGCAACCCAATTACATTAAGGTGAGACATTGAGCAATGAGGATGACGAAGCTATAGAAGCTACCATTACAGGTTCAATTCTTGCACATGCTTTTGTAACCATAGATATACATGTTGAGGGTGATAAGGGCTACATATGGGAAGCCTCTCAATAATCTATGTTCACATTGAGATCGATCGAGCTTCTTTATCTATCAATCAGAGAAATATTAATGAGAAGTTTGTACAGAGATAATACAAGAATGTAAGGTGGAGTAAAACACTAGACCCTAGTAGTATTACTTTATGCCGATTTCCTCCAAAAGCCTTTTAAGTGAATCAAATAATCCAGAGGAGCCACTTGTGACTTTTTGAGAGCATGCCGAATTCTTCAAAGCATTTTATAAGTTCATATGGATTGATATGGTTTGTGAAGTCGTAGTATATGAGGGCTGTTATAAGGGTGAAAATGAGAAAATGTACATGCTCTTTCAAATAGATTCCTAGAAACTTCTTTGTCTATCCAATCAAAGAAATCTTAATGAGAAGTTTGTATAGAGATTATAGAAGGATGCAAGGTGGAGTAAAACACTAGACCCTAGTAGTATTACTCCAAAAGCCTTTTAAGTGAATCAAATAATCTAGAGGAGCCACTTGTGACTTTTTGAGAGCATGCCGAATTCTTCAAAGCATTTTATAAGTTCATATGGATTGATATGTTTGTGAAGTCGTAGTATATGAGGGCTATTACAAGGGTGAAAATGAGAAAATGTACATGCCCTTTCGAATAGATTCCTAGAAAGATACAACTTCAAGCCCATTGATGGGAAACACTCTTGTGAAGCATGTAAAATGGCATATGTTGAAGCTACAAAGGGAGCTTGCCACAAGACGAGTACATGAAGAAGTGTTCAAGAGTCATAGCTTTCATTTCTTTATTTAAAGATGACTTAAAGTACATATTGAAATCTATGAGGGCTCAATAATGAACTATTTCAAAAGAAGAAGAAGTCAACTCTTTCAAAGATTTTGATCAAAGCAAGGGAGATATAGTACAAGTGTGGGAAGCCACATCTTCCAAGGGGTAAGTGGCCCATTGTTGACTTTTTGAAAGGGCAAACAAGATCAAACATATGGTTAATAGATATGGTAAATGATGTCCAAGAATGCCCACAAAGTATAAGAAAGTTCATTGTAAGGTACACGGATTACACATACATCATGTTTTAAAATGAAGAAATCTTCTAATCTATTGCGGATCTATGCATCACATTTGATAATGGTATGATATCATTTGATTCGCCTAAGCACAAGGTGGGTAAGAGACAAAAGAACACAATGATTATGTCTATAATCTGGTGGATGCCATTGAGAAGTATATCAGCAGAGTAAGATAGTGACAATGGTATCCCAAAAAATTGGTGAATTCTTCTTTGGAAAGAAGAACAATTCAAAGAAATGGCTAGCTGAGTAGAGAAGGTCGAAGTGGCATATTGAAAATTAAAATTTTTACTATATTCAGATGAAGAATTAGTGGACCGAGAATATATAGTGGACAAGCAAAAAGCATGTGGGCTAGGCCAAACAGTTGACGAAGGGTTGGGCCTTGAAATGGATAAAATCTTGGAACAACGATGGGGCACCAGCAAAGGATGTGTGAGCAAAGATGGCTATCTATGTGGAGTTGATGGTATATATAGATAAAGGCAAATGCTCTAAAGAATGCAATGCAAATTCAAGCCTGCCATGAGAGTTTCAAGTTTTCATATGAAATTGTTTTATCATAGGGCATTTCAAACTATGTCATTGTCAAGGAAAATTCAAGCCCGCCATGACAGTTTCAAGTATTAATATGAAATTGATTTATCAGAGGGCATTTCAAACTATGTCATTGTCAAGGGAATTGATGCAAAAAATTTTGAGGCAATGGGAAATGAGCCTTGGGAGAACTCATCTGTGTTCTTCTTTGATGAACTACAAGATCTTCCAGTATGAAGATTATTGATGTTATACCAGTTGTGATACAAGGTCCTATGGCATGTCAAGTAAGAGTGACATTGGTCGTTTTTTTCACAAATTCAAAAGAGAATGCATTGTATGTCAATTTGACATCTACATTCAGAGGAGTGATTGGAAAGGTGTTACATGGTATGATGTTATAGCATGAAGATGATTATGTAGATGGCATTTTCATCCAGATCTTGCAACCCATGATGGTTGCATTTGTGGATAGGGGCAACGGTGCACCATTCAAAGCTCCCCAAGAGCCTCTTGGGATCTTTTTTTGCAAGAAAGAAACATTAAAATACAAATCCTCTTTAGTTGATTATAGACGTCATCCAAAGCATCCTTCCCTGATAGAAGACATGGTGGAAGTTTATCAGATGAAAGGTTGAAATGTGGTATTGTCTAGATTGGGATTAGTTGGAGAGGCTCTATTGCGGAAGGGTCCTCATGTAGTTTTCATTGATGCTACACATCAGATTTTGTACTTTCATACTTACTTCAATTGCATACCTACATTCAAGGATGAAATTAAAGAGAGAGAAGACAATGACGAGAATAAAAAATTCGACCTCTCTTGAATCTAAGGATGATAGTTCTATGTATAGTGAATCTGAGAATGGTAGCTCTTCATCAGAGGACATACATTTAGAACAATGTACTAAGAAGATAATGGATAAAACAATGCATGGAACCATTGAGGTCACGTGTCATAAGGAAAGGCATCATAAGGAAGCAAGTAAAAGTGTTGCAAAGGAAAGTCAATGGTGGTTCAAATCTTGATCCTCAGACCCCAAAAGGAGGTCCTTTTCCAGGGAGAGGGAAGTGGATTCGTGAGGGTCTCACATTGGCTGTAATACCAACCAACGAAGCAAATGTACTACTAGGCAATGACGAACCTGCACATGAAACCTCCCACACAATGCTAGAGCAACCCATTAAATAGCCTATTGGGTCGTAGCATCCTATTGATGAGTCAGTGCTTTAAGACTTACTAGATGTGGGGTATACTATGGAAGAATCAAAAGAGGAACTTGAAAGAAGTCATCATGGTGGTAGCGAAGAGTTCGATAGTTGTTCAAAGCCTCAAAATGGTCAAAAAGGAGAGAATATAAAGGAGAGACACTTCCATATATGTAAATCCGATTTTTAAATAAAGATATCAGTTTGGATTTCTCAATTATGTATATGAATAGTTTGTTAAAAATGTTTAATGGTAGTGAATAATAACACTAAGTTGGTGGTGTCTACATCAAATAGTTAATTTTAATATTGTAACAATGACTATTAATTTGTAACATGGTGTATATATACACCACCTCTGTGAGAGAGATCTTCTCTTCTCATGTCTCTTGATGAGAATATAATAATTATATCAATGCTATACCCAATTGCTTTTTTCAAAAAAAATCACATTCCTCCAAAGGCGCTTACACTCTCTCGTGCTTTTCTCCACATTCTTCTTCTTCCAAAACTTTATTTCAAATCTTTCACTCCACTTTATTAGTCATGATGAGATCAGATTCTCGCAACAGCACGTCCTCTTCTTCCGCTTTTCCTCTTTCTGCTTCCATCTCAAGTTATAGTTGTGCACTACATTGCTTGCACTTACTTTCTCTCATCCTCTTCTTATCTTTTTGCTTCCATCTCACATTATAATTGTGTACTACATTGCTCGCCTCGTCATTGCAAAAGCACTTGCTATCTTCTTTCATCATCGTTAAGAAAGCATAGTTTCTTTCTCTCACCCTTGCAAATGGATATGACTCTTTCTAAAATAATATATTTCTAGTCAAGCAAGCCATAAGCACTAACTTAGATCCGATTACTAAGAACACAAGACATCAAGAGGAGCAAAAGAGAGAACAGGAACCATTGACACAAGCGGAGAAAGAAGAGTTTGCTTTGCAGAAGAGAAAAGAGAAGAGAGAGCTCAAGAAAGTGAAAATTGCATTCAACTAGAGAAGATCTAATAAAGTTATTTATTATGATGTCTTATAGAAGAGCACATTAAAGGCCATATCTAGTAGACCAAGCGCAAGCAATTAGATATAGATAGTCCGCTTTCCAAGAAAGAACCTCAAATTCTTTGGTCCTCTTCTATTATTATAATTATATTGACAAAGAAGCAAAGGAGAAAACAGAGAATTCCATTGCTTTTGAGATAGAGAGTTATAATATGGAGTGCCTTTGACAAGAGAGTCATTATATGCATGTATTCTTGTAACTGTTGAAAGGTGTTTATTAATACCATAAGTACTTAGCTTTTGATGTAACGAAAAACCCCTTGTATAATTTTACTTGGAGATTTTGTAATGAAGCTTGCAATTCTATCCTTGTATTTAAAATTTTTTTATAATTTACTTGAAGTAGTATTTTGTTATAAGGTAGATTAATTATAGCTTTGAAAACCGCATTAGCATAGTATTCATCATTTTGGACTTTTATTTAGTCTAGTTCTGAAATTGCACTTTACACAAGTAAAAAAATTCTAAATACAATGTTCCCCGATTATTTTAATAGCTCTCTATAGGGCCCCTTATTTAGTCTATAATTCTTGTAATGAGTCAACGACTACAACCCAAAATACAACAACATGAACTACCATAAAAACTACATACAGAGATGCAAGATACTCTATTTGTAAGAATTTGAGTAAATTATAACTATTTTAAAAATGCAAATTTTATTGCAATGGAAATTTTCTTGGATGAATTTAAAGCAACACCAATCATTGATTTATTTCTTTCATGAAATTTTCAAAATCTAATGCACATTTAGGCAACTGCATGCAACCCAAATTGTTCAATTAAGCCTTGGCAACTTAAAAGTAACCCATGCATCATTCATATACATATTATAAAATTCAAGAAACTTTCCCCAAGCTAAACAAAAAATTTCACAAGAATCCTATTGAACAAGTCATAACATTCATCCTTCATCAATTCTAGCGAAATGAGATTTGAAAGACTGGATCAACAATCTCATATCACAAACTAGTTTGAAGAATAGTTTTCAGATACAAGAGCATCAAAAGTGAAAGTTCAAGATGAGTTGCCGAAGCTAGTTTCTAATCCTATAGTAAATTAGAGTGCAGGAGACAATGTTCTTTTTGAATTTTTCCAAAAATGATGATTATTAATAAGCAAAGCAAAAAATCAATTTGCTTTACATCTACTAGCAATTTCCTACTAATCCTCAACTATTCTTGTGTGTTAATAGCCCCTTACTCTCACCTAATTTTTCCATTAATTTTCTCATATACTTCTCACCTATCTATTCTAACTCCTCCATTAGCTTGCTCATCTATACTTTCCATCTACCTATTCTAAAGGCCCTTAAATCTTAACAAAGTATTCCATACATATAACTTAACGAGGAAGGTAAAAAGGCCTTTATTTTTCAATTGAGAAATTCAATTGATTTTAAACCCAAGGAGAAAGGTAATTGAAAAGCCCTTCATTTATTAATTGAATTATTCAACTAATTTATTAGATGAAAAGGTGTAATAGCCCAATCCAAGTATTGTTAACGAGATAGCTTCATACATTATGTGAGGGACTTGAACTAAAGACATCCTTTACCCACGCACAAGAACTTAGCACTAGGCAACATGAAGATGTCTATGAAAGAAGTATAATACATGAGTTTATTTCCTTACTCTCATACATTAGAGGGAAGGGGCCCTCCCCTCATAAATAGCAGGATGTCTTCATTAATCACTCTTCTCTTTACCCCTCCCATCCTCCATTGCACTAATTAATACTCGGCATGTTTTACTAACAAAGGAAATATCCTTGATCTTGATGTTTGCATTCATAAGTTTGATGTATTACATAGTCAATGGCAAGATTTTTAATGTATGAAACTACTTGCATGCATCCACTTTTGCAAGTGTTATCTTCAAAGAGATAATCATCCTTTATGGTTTTTATAAGACCAATTCTTAATAAACCTAAATGCTCCCATATAGCTCCTTCAAATTTTCAAGATTTGTTGCTTACATCAAAAAGTACAATCATTGACATCAAAAGAGAAAATACCAAAGAGCATTAAGTCAAATAAGATGAACAAAGTGTGAATCCAATGCAATTAGATAGTTTGTTCATAAACTTAAGCAATCCGAAATTTTAGAACGGGCTAGGTTTTTCATGGCCCACATAAGTTGACTAAGAACTTGAAAATGTTCCTTGTAATAATAGGAGCGTATCCTCAATAGAATTTTGCTCCTTGTAAAATTATGGCAGCTGCTCCTTGAATTCTAGGTTAACATATGCTTCAACTTGAATTCTAGGTTAACATATGCTTCAACTTCCTTTTTTAACGCGACCTTTTCATGCAAGCACTACTCTAGCTCTTCCTTCAACCCTTCAACCACTCGTTTTGCCACTTTGGTTACAACATCTTGAAGATCGCCTATGGGATTTACCTACATTGTGAGCTTCGTTTCCACATTGTCCAAGTTATGCTCAACTTTTTTGAATAAAGGTTAGCCCTTCCACCCTGTCTGCAACAGTTTTCAACATTTGTTACATGTCAAGTTACAATTGTGCCGCCTTTGTAGCACAAGTATAGGATCAGCTCTAACTCTTGCGATGGCATTTACCACTATCGAAGTAAGCTTCCCTCTTTTCCCAGCACTACAAGGTCGCTTATCATGTTGGACTAACACAAACAATAAAAGTAGTAAGCTGAAAATAACTAGTTGCAGCATGGGCTGCCAACATCAGCCCCCTGCTTGAATCTTAGTAATCCCAAATCATGGAAGGTGTTTCGGCCACTTAGTCTAAGAGAACTCTCCATAGAAACCCAAGGAAAGACTTTACAACATAGGGTTTGAAAGACACTTGAACCAGCATCACGTATCTAAAGCAACCCTTTTAACCCTCTTATGAGTAAGCCTAATATGTCCCTACTTAACAAAAATGCTTATTCATTTAATTAGATGGAGGGGGAGATGGAGATGAAAACATTGGGATCCACCTTAGAGTCAACAAGTACATGTCCGTAGAAAAAGTTCACGAGTTCGAATCCCAATCTCACATTCATAAGGAAAATACCTCTCAAGTCCACCCACAAATAAACAAAATCTCCCTATCCCATAGCATAATATTATTAAGGATCTTGTGAGAAAAATAATGAGCAAACCACCTGGTATTAAGGAATATAAACTTTGCAACATTGGACCCCTATATATATATGAGCTGTGTATGTAAACAATTACTAATTATTTATGTCAAGCCATTCGAATGACAAGTTATTAATCTATATGTGAGATATGATACATTGAAAGACATTTATACACAATCAAGTTCGACAACCATCAACTAATGATGCTTGCCCAGATCCATTTGCTACTAAGTAAACCCACCCTCCCCCACCCACATACCCACTCTCTTTACAACAACAACAAAAAAACGAGATGCAATTCTCTTCATCCTCACTTCACGAATTATATACAAAAGCATATGGTAATAAGGGTTTTCCCTTGGAAGCTTTGTTACAGCATTCAAAGCGTCATACAAAGGAGAAGCAGCCCTTGGCAATCTAATAGCACCAAAAAGGATGTCCTTAGGTGTACAATATATTTGTCCATAAGAACATTCAACATAAGAAGCTACCACATAGAGACCTCAGAAGACAGTCCCACAAAGCATATAAACCAGGGCACCATTGCCCATGCTTTTGAGTTCAAATCCCCCCGGGTCCTCATCAAACCAATGGTGCTTGCTATTCCTCATAAGAGCCAAGGCAATTTTGACATCCTGTACTGCTGTTAGTACACAAAGTGAGCTTATTAAAGATTTAAAGCTATCATGTGAAGCCAATGCAATATTGACTAGCAATTACTTCTATAACATACTATACATAAAAGAATATATACACAATCAAGTGTCGAACAATCCATAAATTTTGTTACGTAGTGGCCTAGATCCATGGAGTACTATGTACAAAAGCAGAGGTGTTTTATCTTACAAAGGATTCATTACAGCAGTCCACCTTCATGAAAAGATCATACAAAGCACCATATAAAGGATCAGCAGCCCTCGGCAATTGAACAGGACCAAAAAGAATGTCCTCAGATGTCAAATAAGAATCTCCATAAAAACGTGCATTTGTTTCAACACGAGAAGCCACTACATTACCCTCAAAAGACACTCCCACAAAAGCACCTGCAACGATGGTAGTGTAAGTGCAAAATACCAAATAAACTGCATGCATCATTCTAGGATTGAGTTAAACGATCCAAATGATTGTGACGAGTAGCTAAAAGATGCTCTCTTTAACCTGAACTACTTATACAATCAAATATTTAAGGAACAGATCATGAGTTTGGAGTTTTAAAAAACAAGCAGTAACAGGAATTTTGACCTTGACTGCAACTGTAGGTGTAACAAGCAGCAGCCCCGCCATCTCCAACACGCAGATCTGCCTCTGCAAGTCTACCAAGAGGTCCCACAGCTGCACTAAGTCCAGCTCCAATAGAAAGGTGAACACGTCCACTAAAAGCCTTTACAGCCTTGACAGTGCGAAGGACGATGATGAAATCTATTAGCTCTCCACCCACCTGATTTTACAGCAACTTCAGTCCCAGAATTAGGCATGAAAAAAACATATGTTTGACAGCTTAAATTTAGTTCAGATATAGCCCCAAAAGCACTTGGGATATATCAGCCTACTTCAAAATCTATCACCAGTTTACACATTGGAGGAGCATGCGCACTAAGGTCTTGGATGAGGAGTTTATCAAAATTAATAATGCCTTGAACCTATTAACAAAGGATGGATCAAATTTGGCTTGAGGAGCATAATCAACATACTAGTCTCCTCTTGCTTTGGCACGTTTTTCTTGCATGTAGTGGATGCTGGGACGGCAGGAAAAAGGGATGATTCGCGCTTTATTTTCACCCACATCAGGCAGGCCTTTATTGATGTGGGGGTAAAGAATGTAGTACAGGTTGTGATGGATACTGCAAGCAATTGCCAAAAAAAAGATTGGGGAGATGGTGGAGAGGGAGTTCAATACGGTTGTGTGGACTCCATGCCCTTCCCATTGCTGGGACCTTCTCATAGAAGATATTGGGAAGCTTCCTTGAATTAATTAAGTGATGGTAGAGGCCAAGCAAAGTGTGTCCCTCTTCAAGAAGAAGGTAAAGACCCGTTCTATCCTAAGGGTATACAGTATCTTAGAGATCATATGAACTTCCAAGACAAAGTTTGCTTACATGTATATTGTCTTGGAAGACCTTTTGAGGATCAAGGCTGATCTCTTTGAAGTGGAACTGAGTGGAATGATTCACAGCTTCCTGAGAGTGTTAGCTATGGCAAGCAATGGAAGCTCAAAATTGGAGGTGGAGAAAAACGAGATTCTGTAATATATTGCTGCAAAACTGAGAGTGGAGGCTCAAGAGAGAGCCAAAATAACAAAACCCTAGGGCTAACTGCCCTAACTGGACTACGTGTCCTAACTGTACCAATAGTCCTAACTGACTATAACTAGGCCTACAAGGCACATACCAAGGAATAAGTGGCACCTATGGATAGCCCATAGAATGGCCTACAAACCCCCCTCCATGGTATGGGCTGGACATCTAATGTCACGGTACCACTGTTGGCTATGGCAAGCAATGGAAGCTCAAAAATGGAGGTGAGAAGGAGAAAAACGAGATGCTGTAATAGATTGCTGCAAAACTGAGAGTGGAGGCCAAAATAACAAAACCCTACATCTATTTACCCTAATTGGACTAACTATCCTAACTGACCTAGGTGGTACATGTACCAACTGTACCAATAGTCCTAACTGACTATAACTAGGCCTACAAGGCACATACCAAGGAATTAGTGACAGCTATGGATAGCCCATAGAATGGCCTATGGATAGCCCATAGAATGGCCTACAAACCCCCCTCCATGGTATGGGCTGAAGTATCTTGGACATGGCTCAAGATACCTGAATATCTAATGTCATGGTGGCACATGTTCGATGTTTTTCTTAGAACGGTTTATGAAGGTGTTGAAAGGATATGTAAGACAAAAAGTAAGGCAATGTTTTACATTATGGAGTTTCTTGTACAACTCATGCCAGACATACCTAGACTTTGGGATGATAGCAATGACCCACATGTTGTAGGAGAGATCGGACAAGGGAAGGAAAAGCATGAGAAAATGAGGATCGCCTTGAAACAAAAAGTGAACACCTTTTGTCTTTACAATTGTTCTTGTGAAATTTGCATATAATAACACTGTTCATAGCTCCACAGGAAAAGCCGGATTCGAAGTTATTCATGGAAAGGTGATTCTACCACCTATCCTCAGAACAAATAACAAGATACTTGCAGCCAACCAGTATGTCCAAGACTTAGATACAGCTTTCTCTCAAGTTCAGACAACAATTGAAAGATCTCAACAAAAGCAAAAGAAGGCAACAGACAAGCACCGGAGAGAGATGAATCTCCAAGAAGGAGACTGGGTGCTACTAACTTTGAAAAAGCACGGCTCAGAAAGATGAAAGGAAAAGAGAAGGTATACCCAAAGTTGTCTCCTAGGTATTATGGGCCATTCAGAGTTAGTGAGTCCATAAATGAAGTCGCTTTTCAACTAGAGCTACCCAAGACTTGGAAGATTCACAATGCTTTTCAAGTGAGTCTTCTAAAGAAGTATCAAGGACCAGAACGCACAAAACCAGTTCAAGAAGAGTCACCTGAGATGGAGGAGATCCTCCAACCAGAACAAATTGTATATCATACAGAGAAGAAAGGACCCAGAGGCAAGTACGTTGTCAAGTTTAAAAATTATTCAGCACTTGATGCCAAGTGGGTAGATGAGGAATTCTTCTCAAAGTATCCTCAAGTTCTACAGGTTGTATCAAGAAGCTTTTCAATTGAGGACAACTGTTTAGAAGCCTAGGGGATGTCACCATTTGGGACTTCTCCTAAGAAAGTAATCTTTATTAGAATTGACTTCGGTCAAAGAATGGTGAAGTTGGTTAACCAGGAATAAGTTTTATTGGTTTTACTTTTGCCTTGCATTGGTAAAAAGAGAACTGTGGGGACGCCCACAAGGGACTAGAAATAGTCCAAGAACTAGGAATGCATGCATTTCACTCACCTCTAATGGGTTAACGTGTTGGATTTGTTTGTGCCATGTGTAGGACCCAAGAGAGTGAAAAAAGGACCCAAGATTGGGGAGAAAAGCACAAAAAGCGGGTCCTACAGGGCTCTCAAGCAAGGACAAGGGGGGTGCCTCTTTAAAAGAGGGCCCACAAGATTAAAAAGGCGCCCAAAAGCTCCAAAGCACCAGATTTAGAAGGAAAAAGACTAAAAGCTTCGCTTTTTGTAAAAGTAGCTTTTAGAAAGCAGGCCCTAGCTTTTTGCTAGGCCTAGTCTATAAAGGAAAGGCCTCTGGCCTCCCATATTCATTCAGAATTGTACTAAATTCTATGCTCTTTCAAGAGCCAGTTGTACAAAGATTATTCTATTGCAATAAAGACCTTCAGGGGGGTCCAGCCCTTATTTCTGGGCTCTAGTGCTGTGTTTTGCTCCTTACCCTTCTCTCCCAACACTCTATCTTATTGGCGATTCAATTTCCACAACTACAACTTGTATCTCGAGAAGTGTATGGAATTTCCACTACCAGTTATCATGTACCGGGTCTGCGATTTTGCTCCAGAGGAGTCCCACATTGATTACGAATTGTTCCATGGTGCCGAAGTCAATTGCGATTTTTATCCGGTTTGGGTTACACCCTTTGTGCATGTGTACACCATCAAGTTGCTTCCAACTCCGGCCTCATTATGAACATGATACAAACGGGCCAAAGTATCCCATGCATCGTTGGCTGCCTTACAAGATCTGATGTGAGAGACAATAAATTTATTGCATGCATGTGCCTAGGCATCCGTTTGATCCCAGCTGGGTCTGCTTAGAGGATCCAGTGCAACAACTGTAGTAGAGTAAGAAGTGGATGTAGTAGAAGTAGCACCACCTGCAGTGGATGCGGTGGTAACAGGTGCATGTGCCAGGTCTAGTCTCTGATCCAGATGCAATACCCCAGAAATTCTTGGAAACCAAAAAGTGGCGCACCAAGTACGACCACTTGGGATAGTTGGTACCATCAAGGTTGTCTTTAGCAGAGATCATTATAAGCAAGTCATTGTTGGCCATTGCAAATGAAAATCCCTAAAAAGAAAGTGCCCTACAAATGTCAAAGCCTCAAGGCTATCACTACAATGAGCAGGCTGCTCAAAAGCTCACACAAAAGCTGCAAATGTCAACCCTAAAAATGACAGCAAAAGCTCTGCAAATAATAATGCTCAATCACTAAGCAAAACACAAAAGGCTGTCCTGCAATGTACGACTGCAAACAATATGTAAATGTCAATGCATCAAAAGCATAAAGCTGCCCTGCAAAAACTTATCCAGCCCTTAACTCAGCTCAAAAATCACCTGAAATTAAAACCCAAGGCAAAGGAGAAGACTACAAATGTCAATCCTACAAAAGCCCCAATTTAACCAAAAAGCAAAGTATGCCAAAAAAGAGGGCAAATAGTGATGTCAATGCACCAGCATGTACAGACTATGAAACGACTGAAAACTGAAGGTCCGTACAGTCATACAGACTGTATGGATGTCTGTACGCAGCTCCAGCAGCTTGTAGCAATCTGTAAGGATGAAAAAACAGCAAAAAAACGGAATAAAATAGTTGCAACTGGCAGCATCGACTGTTTGCACCAAAGCAGGCTTTTCTGAGTGCCAGCTGAGCAAGAAAGAGGTCCGGGCGCGGCGCATGTGTTTGCTTCTACAAGTGCAGCAAAAATGATTTGAGTCACAGCTGTTTTAGCGACTGGAACAGCTCAAAGACACCTACCTGCAATCGCGGTGCAAATGACAGAGGACTGTCAACAGCGGCAATGGTGAGCTCGCGGGAGTTGGAACAGTTTGAACAGCAACTGTGGATCAGGAATGGCAGCTCACGTCGAGGCTGTGCTATATTGCTATTTTGTAAAAAACTTCTAAACCCTGGACTAATGTATTGCTATTTTGTAAACTTCCAAACCCTGGACTACTTGTAAAAACTTCCAAACCCCAGACTAAGGCTTGAAGCATACAAATAGAACCTATCCCACCCTTACTTCATTGCACATCAAATCGACTGCCTTCTTCACCCATGGTGTTCATCTCCTTGAGAGGAGTGAGTTGGGCTAAAGCTAGAGAACAGGAGGAGGCAAGTAGAAGTAAGAATCCTGCTCTAATACCACTGTTGGGTGCAAGAAGTAATGGAACCAAGCTGGAATGCAAGAGAGCAAACAACAAGCTACGGGCATGAAGTGTACTTGCATCCCACAAGCCCTCCCTGACTGTGACCCATGGGGGGACCCGAAACTAGCACTAGAACGCTGGGGGAGTCAGCAAGGGCTTCATCTCTGCTTGAAGTAGCACCTAGAGTGGCACCTGAAGTAATCCTAAGCTTCCCATGGGAGATAAGAACAAACTCCTCAAGTCATCAAAGTCCAATTCACATGTTGTGACCTGGCTCCTCAATGCTCGGGCAACTATGTCATGATCTGGAGGGAGCCTTGTAAGAATGAGCGACACCAACTGAATCGACATTAATGCAGCATCCATAGCCAATAACTGATCATGGAGAATCCTGGCCCACATCAGAAAAGGATGCATAGAACTCCCTTTAGGGAACTCGAGACTATACAGCAAGGTGACAGCCCGCATCGTGGAGTATCTCGCATGTAGGTCCTGAAGTGTAAACCAAACCTCCCATGCAATCTGCAATGTTTGAATCGCTAGAGAAACCTCCTTGGTGATGGTCTTGACCATTAATGGGCCTTCAAATACCAATCCTCCTCCTAGAATTCATCCTCCCAGTCAGCATCCCAGTTTATTGCACTCTCGGTCAAGCTGCCACAATCCTTTATGGACAAATCAAATTTTCACGTTGAGCCTCTAGTGAGCATAATTGGTGCCGTCGGGCTTGCTCATACACGGGGGACCCATGGAGCTATTCCAAATCTCGTACTCCTACCGGTGATCCTAGCAAACACAATAAACAGCTCATCTTAATGTATACATGAATACTTCATAAGCCTTGCTATAACCGGCCTTCAGTTTTCTAAAGGGCAGTGGACTATAACTTGCATTGCATATTCATTATTCACAGCCACATTGCATCATTTCCAACCACTTAACTGTAAACAATACCACTTGGAAACAATTTGAGAAATAACTGGATGGAGACTAGAGTGCCCCTGCTCAATGAAACCAAGTACAAGACACCACACTGGCCCCAAACACTTGGCGCCCCTTCCGGTATTTTATTTATTTCTTTAGGAATGAAATTGGTACATATAGCAAGGGCTCACCCTTGTGCTCTTCCCCACGGGCAATTCCACTGTCCAAGCCAAACTTTGGCTACAACCTGCATTCCATCCTAGTACACACACTAGTACCCAAGTGCCAAGGCAAGGCTAAGGCATTCACCATTGTCCATGACCAACTGTAAAGGTGTCCATGTGTTCCAACTTGCTCAACCAGGACTGGCAATCCCACAACCCACTGACAAGCCTATCAGGGTGACCAAGCTTCAACACAGATCTCAGACTGAACAAGTGACCACAATACAGGAAGAAAATCCACACACTGCCCTTTTGACCCCAATCTGGTTACACCCTCAGTGACTGGGGTGCCCAATCACTGCCTAAATGGCCAAGAACGGCTTCCAACAACAAATGGAGCAATAATAAGCTTCCAAAATCACCAAATACAATCCATGTGAAAGGGATAGTAACAAGAGAACTCGATCCAGCTTCAAACGACTTCAATCCAGCTCCAGATCAGCTCCAAGGAACTCCAATCCAGTCCAGAACACCTCCACGGGCAGCAAATCCAGTGTGGAGGCTAGCAGGAGGAAATGGCAGCTTGGAGAGGGTAAGGAAGAGAGATAACAGAGTGGAAATCAGAGAGAGGAAAAGAGCAGGAGGATCACAGGTAGGAGAAGGAGGAAGAGATCAACGCAGCCTACAAGATCTGCCGAGGGAAGTGTGGACCTCAAACAATATGTAGAAAACAGTTGTACAACAGTCTCCACATCAGTGCCAAACTACCACGGGAAGCATGCAATCGTCCATACAAACAGCCTAGGGATGCATGACTCTTCCGTACAGCAAGCAAAAGGGATGTCCGCCTTGGATTCCATGCAACAGCCCGTGCAATCAATAATTAATGCTTTCGTACTGTCGCCACAATGTAAATATCCTAAGTCAAAGTACAGTTGACCATTTATTTGATCATAATTAAAGAGTTTTATATGTGTTAATTATGGTCAAAGAGTTCTTTTAATGGTCAAAGAATTGACTACGGTCAAAGATACTTAACTCTGGTCAAGTAAACCAGACCTCGGTCGGGGAGACTTGATTTATTACCAAGAGGGTTAACTACGGTTAACCAGAGAACTACAAAGCTGACTACGGTTAGAGAGTGTTGACTTCGGTCAACGAGACTTGGCATGCGCCAAGAGGGTTAACCACGGTTAACCAAAATGTGCCAACTTCGGTTGGAGAGTTGTGCAACTTTGATTGGAGAGACTTGGCTATAATTAAGGCGCCTCGACCCTTGGTCAAAGCTCCTTAATTATGATCAAGAGCGTTGACTTCGGTTAACCAGAGAATAAAAATATATTTTTATATTTGTTATGTGTGCACATGTATTCAGTGGGGATGCCCACCGTGACTAGAACTAGTCCACAATGTGTTGTTTGCATACAAAGCGCTAACAATTAATGGGTGCCATGGTGGTGCGCTTTAATTAATTGTTGCAGGTACTAGGAAGAGTTATTTTCCTAAGTGCTACGGGAGCCTAATCAGAGTCTGGGAGGCGGTTCGCGTGACCAAGTGCTTCGAAGACTCCAGAGTTGCCCTTAGTGGCATGTAATTAGGAAAGTAATGTAGAAATTGACAAGTGGCTTGTTGCCAAGAAAGAGAGCTTGAGAGCTCATGTAATGATTCATTCATTCACGTTTTGGATTTTCATGTATGAACAGCTCTACGCTGAACTATGTACTTCATCTTCTCTCAAGTAATAAAATCCTTCGGGGGGGTCCAGCCCCATTGTTGTCCTGGGCCCTAGTGTCTCAGTTGAGAGAGGGAGAGAGGGAAAGAAATAAGAGTGTCTCTGCTGTCCTTTTCGAGGGAAGGTTTCATTGGTATCAGGGCATGGTCTCACAGCTTCCTCAAACTGTGACGATCCGAGACGGTTTGTAAACGTGAAGTCCCTAGGTGATTGGTGATTTCTAGATCATGGCACCAGTCGAAGCTTTAATTTGGTTGCCTTTGAAGATGCACCAATAGTAAGGGCTAGAGGGAATTTTGAAACGAGCTGATTAGAGCGAGGTCATGAGACAAAGAGCCCAGTGGCCTTTGCCTTCGAACGCCCCCTTTTGCCTGATGCAGACAGAACATTACTGGTAGCTGTGGGGAAAAGAACCAACGCCTTTACGTAAATGTGACACGAAGAGCCAACGGGGGTAGTTCTTGTGACCACGTAGGGAATTTCCGGATTTAATGTGGCGATAGAAATAACGTTTTCACGTGGGCGCTTATGATGAAGGCGAATCATTTGGAGTCCATGTGTGACGGAGATGCCTGAACAAAGCGATAACCCCGGGCGGAGGGCTGGCAATAGTTTTATTGCGTTAGAAAGCATTGCGGGGTGGCATTCTTTCGTCAACGTGTTCCGTTGGGTGGACCTCGTCGCAACTACTCATGGCTTGAGCCACCATCGCCATCGCCCGTCGAGGAGACCAAGCGTTGCTTGAACTTCTAGGCTACAGAGGTGATGACGTGGTAGAGATAGTCTTAGTCAGCAGACACGTGGCACATAGGTGATGTGGTGGCCACACGTGCGAGCTGACATGGCGCACACGTGGTGGAGGGGTCTTGATAGGTGGCTGATGTGGCATCCAGCTCAGAGCTAACGTGGCACTGACACGTGGCAATGCTGGAGGACAGGTGTGGATGCTGACGTGGCAGCACATGCAAGATGATCTGGCAAGACACTTGGCAAGCTGATGTGGCAAACCAGTGGTTAAGTTAACCCTGGTTGGAGGTTCAGTTAGTTGGTCTAACCAAACTAGACTGGTTAGTCAAACCAGGTATGACCAACTAACCTCAGTTTAGTTAACCAGACCATAGCTGGTTAACTAGACTACAGATGGTTGAGGTCCAGTTGAGAGCCAACCAGACCAGAGCCAGTTAGTCTGGTTAGAGTAACCAGCCGGTTACCCATCTGGTTACTGTTTCACCCCCCCCCCCAAAAAAAAAAAAGTTGCAGACTGTTTCTGCTAGCAGTTTTTACCTATCTGAGAGAGTATTTACTGTCAGAAAAATCAGAAAAACAGAGAAATCAGAGATTTGCAGAAAAAGAATATGTATGCTTTTGTGCTCAGGAAAAGGGAATCAGATGCATTCTGAGTGCTTTTTGCAGCAGCCAGAAAAGGGGCAATATAGTCGTTGATGCCTTGGCAACTTTGTGGGTATATGCCTTGAGTTGACAGACCGGTACTGGCATAGATCGTGAATGCAAGACACCTCTTGTTGAGGTAAATTTTCTCTTTGAAAAGCAAAGGCAGTGTGCATCAGTTGCATACACAGTGTGTGTGAGAAACTTGCAGATCTCAGACAAGTTGAAGGAAAATGGCTCAATCACCTCGCCAAAGGGATTCACAAGATAGGGATGCACATCCAAGATAGAGAAGTGTGCAACAAACTCAGCAAGAGTTTGAGCAGATGGTACGCACACGTATGCAGGAGATGGAAAATTTCAGAAGGGATCCAAGAGCTCAGCATTTGTTTCAAATAGAAAATATGCCTAATGCAGCCTATGATGTGCCAATGCCAGAGGCACACTCTCGTGTACAGCCAGAGAGAGAGAGAGATCTCATAGGGGACGGTCTCATAGCATCACCGATCTCCCAGTCCTTCACCGTCTACCTCGAGCTCGACTTCTGTATCTTCTTCTTTATCAGATAAACAATCCAGGAATAAAAGGAAACACAAGAAGTCTAGGAAGAGAAAGTCTTCCAGAGAGACCAAGGAATTCAAAGAGGGAGGTAAATCTGTCAAGTTTATGACCTACAATGGACAATATGGTCATACAGACAAAGCATTGCAGTTCATCAGGCAGTTTGATGCTGCATTTGGTACAGAAAAGTTTTCAGAATCCTCCAAATTAAGAATGGTCAGTTTACACTTGACAGCGACAGCTAGTGCAAGGTGGAGTGCACAGACCACAGATGAGTCAGCCCCAAAGAAGTGGAAGGACTTCAAGAAAGCCTTCTACCAGCAGTTTATGCCTAAACAGTTTAGAGATCATGTTCTTCAAGATTGGGACAGTTTGCATATGGATGCAGGAGATACAGTGGATGTGTACAACCAAAAGTTTTGGGATGCTTATTTCAGGTTGCACCTTTCAAAAAGATCTCCAAAGGAACCCAAATGAGAAAGTACAGAGCAGGTCTCAGTCCAAGAATCCACGCAGTAGTGAATGCTTTGGGGGCAAAGAACATTCAAGACCTTATGCATTCAGCTTCAGTAGCTAGTCTTGTGCCGTTACAAGATCCATCTACAGTACTATCCTTGCATGCAGGACGTGCTGAAAGAAAGAAAACTGATTTTTCAAAATCAGAAAAGAAAGAGTACCCCAAGGTTGAAAAGAAAGGGTTTTAGCCTCAGAAGCCGAGGGGTACTCAGTTTTCAAAGACTTATAAAGGCAAAAGAGGCAGAGAAGCCACGGGGACTGCAAAAGCCAATGGTAGGAGGAATTCCTGACATACTGGGTCATGTTTCAAACCCAGAAGAACGAGAATTGCTGCTATCATGGGACAAAGTCTGAGACCAGCAAGCACTAATTTTATTTGATCCAGGGGCTACTGATAATTTCATATTAGAGGACCTAGCCCTGAGGCTGGGAATAAAGACAGAGGAGTTGGGCACGGCTTTGGATGCCGATCAGATGTTCTGTGGAAACCCAGTCACTCCCTTGATAGGGAAGCTCCGTCTTCATATACAGAGTTATGCGGATCAGGAAGACTTCTTCATTTCTCCACTGAAACATCATGATGTAGTCTTGGGTATGCCTTGGTTTCACCGCAAGGCAGTGAAGTTGACCCTTCCTGAAAGAGTGCTGGAGTTTGTACATAGGGGCAAAGAATATCGTGCGGTTGCTAGGAATAGAGGGGAAACTATTCCCATTGTATTAAATAGTTCTGTTGGAAAAGAAATATAGTCTCCAGTTTCAGCTTACATGATTTTTGTAAAAGAGAGAGATGTGGAAATGTATGCTGAAACAAGTGAGGCAGATCAGAATAAATTTGAGTTTATTGAAAATTTTAAAGATTGTTTTTCTGACACTTTGCCAGGGGAGCTACCCCCTGAGAGACCTGAGGATCATGGCATAGAACTCATTCCTGGAAGCGAGCCACCCAATAGGCCCCCATACAGAGTTAGTGCAACTCAGCGAGAAGAGATTATGACTCAGGTGCGGGACTTGTTGTCCAAGGGGTTGATTCAGCCCAGTTCTTCTCCTTTTTGTTCCCATGTACTGCTAGTACAAAAGAAAGATGGTTCATTCGGTATGTGCGTCGATTACCGCGCACTGAACAAAATGACCATCAAGAATAGATTCCCTATTCCGCGCATTGATGATGTGCTGGATCAGTTAAATGGAGCTTCAGTTTTCAGCAGGATAGACTTAAAGAGTGGCTATCACCAAGTGAGGATACAGCCTCAGGATGTGCACAAGACAACATTCCGTACTACTTTTGGGTTGTAGTGATGCCTTTTGGATTGACCAATGCCCCAGCTACCTTCAATAGGATGATGGATCGTATCTTCCGACCCCACAGACAGTTCACTGGTACTTTCTTCGATGACATAATTGTCTTTTCTAAGTCCGAAGAAGAGCACAAGGAACATCTTGCTATAGTGTTTCAAGAGCTGAGAAATCATCAGCTCTATGCAAACAGCAAGAAAAGTGAATTCTTCCTAGAAGAAATCCATTATCTGGGGCATATAATATCCAAGAATGGGATACAGATGGATCCAGCAAAGATCCGTGCCATTCAGGAATGGCCAGAGCTGAAAACTGTTCATGAAGTTCGAAGTTTCCTAGGCCTGTGTTCTTACTACAGAAGGTTTATCAGGCATTTTGCGGATATAGCCGCTCCACTCCACGATCTTACTAAGAAAAATGCAGCTTTCAGATGGGGAATTCCTCAAAAGACAGCCTTCACCACACTCAAGAAAAGACCGACTACAAAGCCAATCTTAATCGTTCCAGATTTGTATCATGGATTGTGATGCTTGTGGGAAATGTGTTGGGGCTGCATTGCATCAAAATGGTCATGTAGTGGCTTATGAGAGCACGAGACTCCGGGATGCAGAAAGATATCTGGGAATCTATGAGAAAGAGTTATTGGCTGTAATTCATGCCATAAGCTTTCCGAGAAGCATATGAAATGGGCAAACATGCTGTCAATGTATCATTTTCAGATTGTCCATACCCCACGAATTCGGAACAGAGTGGCAAATGCCTTGTCCCGAAGACCCAAGGTCAATAATGTGACTATTGCTTATCATCAGGACCTAGAAGGCATGAGGGAGCAATATGCTAGTGATGCAGATTTTGGTGAGATTTTACAGCAAATGCAAGAGGGGCAATCCACCAGTCACTATTCCCTAAAAGATGGGTATCTAATGAAAGATGATTGCCTATGCATCACCCAAGAGATGAGGAAAAAGATTTCGGAGGAATGCCATGCACCTCCCTATGCTGGACACAAAGGAATTACAGCAACAACTCTAGCACTATAAAGGTATTTCTTTTGGCCAGGGATGCGGAAAGATATACATCAGTTTGTTACTGAATGCCTTACGTGTCAGAAAGTGAAGTATGATAGACGGAAGGCACTTGGCCTACTTATGCCTCTTCCCGTGCCTCAGGCACCATGGGAAAGTATTACAATGGACTTTATTTTTTATTTGCCAACATCAAAGTTAGGGAATGATGGGATTTAGTCTATCATTGATAGATTCAGCAAGCAAGCTCATTTCATTCCGGTTCGCAAAACCATAAAGGCAGATCATATGGCTAAGCTTTCATGGCACAGATCTTTAAGCATCATGGTATGCCTAAGTCCATTGTTAGTGATCGAGATCCCAGAATGACTAGTCTATTCTGGAGAGCTTTATTTGATAACATGGGGACGAATCTGAATTTTTCTTCTTCTTTCCATCCCCAAACAGATGGTCAAAGTGAAGTAGCAAATTCTACAGCATTGGATATGCTGAAATGCTACGTGGGTGACCAAGGTTCAGACTCGGAAAAGTACCTACCATTGGTAGAGTTTGCTTACAATAATACCGTACCCAGCTCTACAGGGAAATCCCCCTTTGAGGTCATTTATGGGAAGGTGATTCTGCCACCTATCCTGAGGACCAAGGATGAAATATTTGCAGGTGATCAGTTTGTGAGAGACCTCCAGACAGCTTACAGCCAAGTCTGGACAGCAATCGAAAGGTCTCAAGAGAAACATAAAAGAGCTGCAAATAAGCATAGGAGACAGTTAGATCTCAAGGAAGGGGATTGGGTACTTTTGAAGTTTGAAAAAGCTAGGCTCCGCAAGTTTAAAGGCAAACAGAAAGTGTATGCAAAGTTATCTCCCAGATACTATGGCCCTTTCAAGGTTATAGAAAGAATAAATGAGGTTGCATACAGGTTATCATTGCCAGAGCATTGGAGGATTCACGATGCATTCCATGTGAGTCTTCTAAAGAAATTTCAGGGGCCAGAGCCTACAGAACCAGTATCAGAGGATCCACTAGAAAGTGGATGAGCTGGAGGAGGTCCTTTAGCCAGAGCAAATTGTGTACCATACTGTACGCAAAGGCCCTCAGGGCAAGGAGTTTTACAAGTATCTTGTAAAATTCAAGAATTATACGCCATTAGATGCCAAGTGGATGGACGAAGACATGTTATCCGATCATCCACACCTTTTGGATGTTTACAAGGAAGCTTTTCAGTTGAGGTCAACTGAATAGAAGCCGAGGGAATGTCACCACAATGTAAATATCCTAAGTCAAAGTACAGTTGACCATTTATTTGATCATAATTAAAGAGTTTTATATGTGTTAATTATGATCAAAGAGTTCTTTTAATGGTCAAAGAATTGACTACGGTCAAAGATACTTGACTCTGGTCAAGTAAACCTGACCTCGATCGGAGAGACTTGGTTTATTACCAAGAGGGTTAACTACGGTTAACTAGAGAACTAGAGAGCTGACTACAGTTAGAGAGTGTTGACTCCGGTCAACGAGACTTGGCATGCGCCAAGAGGGTTAACCACGGTTAACCAAGATGTGCCAACTTCGGTTGGAGAGTTGTGCCAACTTCGGTTGGAGAGACTTGGCTATAATTAAGGCGCCTCGACCCTTGGTCAAAGCATTATATCAAGAGCGTTGACTTCAATCAACCAAAGAATAAAAATATTTTTTTATATTTGTTATGTGTGCACATGTATTCAGTGGGGACGCCCACCGTGACTAGAACTAGTCCACAATGTGTTGTTTGCATGCAAAGCGCTAACAATTAATGGGTGCAATGGTGGTGCGCTTTAATTAATTGTTGCAGGTACTAGGAAGAGTTATTTTCCTAAGCGCTACGGGAGCCTAATCAGAGTCTGGGAGGCAGTTCGCGTGACCAAGTGCTTCGAAGACTCCAGAGTTGCCCTTAGTGGCATGTAATTAGGAAAGTCGTGTAGAAATTGACAAGTGGCTTGTTGCCAAGAAAGGGAGCCTAAGAGCTCATGTAATGATTCATTCCTTCACGTTTTGGATTTTCATGTATGAACAGCTCTACGCTGAACTATGTACTTCATCTTCTCTCAAGTAATAAAATCCTTCGAGGGGGTCCAGCCCGACTGTTGTCCTGAGCCCTAGTGTCTCTGTTGAGAGAGGGAGAGAGGGAAAGAAATGAGAGTGTCTCTACTGCCCTTTTCGAGGGAAGGTTTCATAGTGTCTCTGCTGTCCTTTTCGAGGGAAGGTTTCATCGTACAGCCGTACGGAAGCCTTGGTGAAACAGCCTTAGAGAGAGAGAGAGGACCTCGGGATGCGTACGGAAAGAGAGAGGAGCCAGCAATGTTCAAGAAAGCACGTACCTTCATCAAAACCAAGGTGGAAGGGGAGCAAGAGGGTAGGTGTGCATGAGGGTGGCCCCCTCATTAGTGCTCTAACCCCACAAAACCAATGGAACATTGGTTTGCCCCTACAATAAAGTTCTAACCAATGAAACATTGGTTTCCTTGGGCCTAACTTTATGACCCCTCTAAACCTTGCCTTGCCCCTAGCATGTAGGCCTAGTGTGTGCACCTAGGGACTTCTGGGAAGTGTCGCTTCCCCTAAGCTAGTCCCCTGAGCCAAAGTTAGTCACGGTTCTTACATTCACGTCCCCGTGACACTTGCTGCTCCAGAAAGCCACCATATCATCTCGAAGTCCTGCTGCCAATCACCTTCATGAAGAGCTGCATCACCTTACTGCTGACCCAGGAAAGCTGTCCCAAACAGCTGCGATAACACTGCAAGAGGGAGAGATGGCCGACTTGATGGGCTAAGCAAGGGCAGACTGTGCACAACAACCGCCTCTTGGGCGTGCCTCAGCGCAAGTCTAGATAGCAGCGAAACAGCACACAGCAGCAGCAAAACAAAGCAGCCTTAAAGCAAGGGAATGGCTACAGAAATGGTCCCTCAACTCGTCTGGTTCTACGCTTTCAAATAGTGCGCTTAAACTCTGCCCTCCCTTGGTCTCTAACCAACCTAAAAATCTGGTACCGTGTGAGAGTGGAGTGCAGTGTGGAAGCATACATGTGAGAGAGAGAGAGAGAGAGAGAGAGAGAGAGAGAGAGAGAATGTGAACAGATACAGGCAATGGCAACTGTATATAGCAGAGGAATACACCAGCAGAGAAGGAGTAGAATGCTATGCTAGACAATGGAATGGGCAAGGCTATATGTACCCTGCCAAACAGACCGACCCAGGGGCAGCCAACTAGCCGGCCCAGGGTCAGTCAACCATGTGAGTTTTCTTCAGACATAGTCCTTGTGTTAGAATTAGTACCTTGATCACTCACATCCACATTAGTTAGAGCAGGTCTAAAGGATGGCTGAATTCTGAGAGTTGTCTAAGTCAAGTTAGGAGCCTAGGAAACCTAGGATTGCATTTGTTCTAGGCGTACTTGTTTAATTAATTGTGTCCAGGGTTAGAGGGGTTATGGGGAAATTTTTAAAAGACCTACTTAAAAGATTAAACTAACTACTAAATACTATTCTAACCTAGGATAACTAATTAAATACTACAGTTAGAAACTAAGACATTGAAATCTTTTTTTAGCTTTCTACAGGTTTCCAAACCTGCTTTATATGATTTTTGCCGCTTTTAAAAGATTTCTGCCTTCCCTTACGGCTATAAGAAAAGTGTGATCAGTTTTGGAGGGGCTGGCTCTTGCTGATTCGCGTCACTTTCTTGCTGCTCCCTTGATCTCTCCATCTCCCCTTGCGGCATCCTTGCTATTTCCTTGCTTCCTAAACCTTGCACTCACATCCAGGAGGTCCCCACCCCAATTGCGATTCATCTAGAACCTGCTTGGGCCTGTTTGGACCTGCAATAGAGGTTCTATGCAAGAAGAAAGTGCTGGAATCAATTCGCAGCAGCTATACTTCATCCCTGGCAAATTGCGATTGGGTATCCTACATCCGGGGCCCTATTCTGACATTGTGAAGTCATCCCTACATGTGCCACTTAGCATCCATAGCTCCCACCAAGTTGTCCTCATGACACTCCTTACACCTAAGACCTACCAACACATCGTGCTGAGCCTTAGTGATTGTTTTACACCAACATATGTTCACATAGACAATCCATGCAGCAGTTCCATGGAAGGTCAGAAAAAGTTAATAACTATGGGAACGGATAAAACAAACTGTGCATTCAAAAAGGAGACAATTGCAAATGAAGCACCTGCCATAGACATCGATCAGTTAGGATAGCGTAGTAAGGCTTTGCTTGGAAGACAAGTTGATCATTCCAGCTTCAAAATTAAACTTATAACAATAAAGTCATCTCATATGCATACTCTACAAAGCCTAAAATTACACATGTGACATAAGTCATGAGACCTGAAACATCGTACAAGAGTGAGTCAGAGTCTATTCTCAAAAATCCAAAACTCGCTTACTTGAAGTCCCCACCCTAAACCACAAGAAACAATCGCAGCTGGAGGCGACCAGCTACCATCATCCCTTCGAGCAACAATCAAACCTGTCCCCACCTTATACGTCATGACCACCCCGACTTTTACAACTGTCAAAATGGCAAGCCCTTTTGCACCCTGGAGGACGGACTCAGGGATTGACTTCTCTGGTTTAAGCCTGCCAAGCTGCATTTAAAAATGATAAGCTGATGTATTCTCAATTCAGCCATGTGACCAAAACCAATGAGTAGCAGCAAGGGGCGGTGACAGCAAAGCGATCAACAGTTCACTGTACCTTGCAGAAGGTTCTCAAAGCGTTGGTTGCTTTGAAAATTTCTTCCTGCATACATAGGCCGATTGGATTATTCAGCCAGCCTCTCATGCAGGTAGAGTCAGTCACGTCATGAATTGCAACCTGTGCTGCGTTACTGACTCGATTGGTCAAAATCCTCTGCAAAGGTTCCAACCTTTCATAGCATGTATCGCAAACCCTCTGAGGATCCCTTTCCATGAATTTAATTGGTAGTAAGCATTTCCCCGTTGAGCAAGATCTGCAGTAAATGCCCCCACAAAACCTGCAATGGTGCCTTCCCCTTGTCAGGGGCTGAAATTTTGCATTGCACTGGTTGCAATTGCTACTCGCACTATCTGGTACCCACTGAGGTGGCTCGGCCTCTAACGTGGCTCTCAATGCCCTGACATCCTCCCCAGGTCCTGTCAAAAGTGGTGGTGCACTAGGAAGATGGACACTAGCCCATATATCTCTGGACCCTTGCCCTGCTTCCCCTCTTAGACCGTCAGAATGTGCTCTGTAAATATGGTTATCTTGTGAATTGTGTCTCACCTTTCCAGATAGAATGGCCAAAGTTCCAGTCACTATGTTCCAAAAGTTTACTTCGGGCCGTGGATTTCCCATTATCCCAAATGCATTGTTTTCACCTTGATCCCTTCCATCATAAGGAAACGCATTAATTACATGGGTTGAACCATCCATAATATCCTTTGGAGGAGCTGATACAGGTGTCCAGGAGTTGATTCCCTCGGACAGCTGAGAATTATATTGCTCAACCACCTGAATGCTCTCTGCAGGGAGCTGACGTTTCTTGTAATCAGTCACAACATTCTTTGAGGAACCATCTCCAAAGCACCCCACTGCTTGTAAAGAGGCAATCTCTAACCTCTCCAATGCATCTCGCAGATTCAAATTGAGCCCTAGATTCAGTTCTGCATCGAAAGGAGTTCGGCAGAGCGGGCACACAGGAATAGCATTATGCGCTTGTACCTGGCATGCAGAGATCAAAATCCTTCAACCAACGAGACCAAGGCAAAAATATAAGGCATTGGCTAGAGCTCCGATGTATGAAAATTTATCAAACCTGTTGGAGACATTCCAGACAGCCGTTATGACCACACGCTAATGAAGAAGGTCCTCCATAAGTGCCTAGCTTCTCTATGCACACCGGACACGTCGGCACTTCATTTCTTTCAACCCTTTGCTTGTTTCCTGCCTCTAAATCCTGTATATTGCATCTTTGCATCTCCTTTGCCTCCTTGAAAACTCAGCGACTCGTCAGCATACCAGCTATCCGAGACCTTTACAGTTCCATAAACCTGAAATCAAATTTTAGAACTAGAAAAAATACTGGATTTGCCTGAGTCTTTATTGTTATTAAAGAAAAGGAAACAATGTAGTGACTTCTCTTACACGCAAGAGCGCATCCAGAGACTCCGAAAACCAGAGCCCCGTACAAAGGCAACACCTTTTTGCAGTGGGTCAGTCTTTCCAGAAAATCCGTGAACGACCTACAGTTTAGGTTTCTTTACTTGCAAAAGTGGGGTTTACAATCATCAACGGATACGACGATATTTCTGCAGGTGTCGGAACAAGAGATCTACGGCCTGGAACTCCACCCAAATAGGAAAACCGCGATTAAAAGCAGCTCCATCGGCGGGAGATGTAAACTAGAAATAGTTCTGAAAGCGGTGAAGAAAACAAGGATTGCGCATCGAAAGCGCGGAAGGAAACAACCAGACTATTGCGCCATTTTCGCAAAACAGGCGGAAGAGCAAAGCAAATATGCAGGCGGTTAAGAATCCAAAAAGAAGGAGATCTTGGGGTCCATACCAGTATTGTCGATCTGTGGCTGGAGCCTGAACTTTGTTGAAGAGAGGGCGGAGACGACGACGCAGGGAAGAAGAAGGATTGCACGTTGAGTGATACATAATATTTCTGACCATTATTATATTGAATTTCCACTCCTCAAATTTAAAGTCTAACACTTTAATTCGAATTTTTGGTCTGCCCTCAGGGTAGCCTTAGCAACCATGAGATTTTGGCAAAGCAGAAATTAGGCATTTCTTGAATTTTGGAATTACATTTTTCCTATTGGCTCTTTTTCATTGGACTTGAATGCAGACTTTAAAGTGGTTGACTTTCTCTCTCTCTCTCTCTCTCTCTCTCCCCCTCTCTCTCTCTCTCCCTCTCTCTCTCTCTCTCTTTCTTCCCTTCTTTATCTCCTCAAGTCTTCTTATACACAATCTCCACCTTTCTTCTCTCTCTCTCTCTCTCCCCCCCCTTTATCTCCTCTTCCTTCACACAATTTTCAGTGAATTCCTTTTTGTTTACTTTTTTTAACTTGGGCAGGCCTTATGAATGATTGAATATCATTAATGCACCTTGTTTTATTTTGTATTTTTTGAAGCCTCCAAGGCTTTTGCCTGGCGTTGGGCTTCCTACCCTTTGAGCCTTTGAGTGCATGAGATCTCCCACAAGTGAGTAACTTGCATGAGTAGGTGATTATACAAGCAGAGAGTGAATGAGGGAAATTCCATCAATTTTTGGTGATCACTATGAGACCATTATAAAAATAAAACTTAGAGCATCAAAGTGCACCAGAATTTTGTCTTAAATTGTGAGTCAAGTGAACAAGTAATGGCCATGCTCTCATAGCACTTAAGTATGCCTAATGTTTGGATTTGTGTTCTATCACTACTAGTTTACATGAGCTACAACACAGGATCAGTGGGTTCTAACTATGTATGCCAAGGACAAGGCACATATAAGGTATTGAAGACCATCCCTACCAAGATGGTACACACCAATTGATAAAATTGGGACTTCAAGTTGAATGTAGACCTTTGGGCATATACGACATCATATAATGTCACAACCATGATTATCCCTTTTTGTATGGCCTACCGGTTCAAATAAGTTGCAATACACAACTCACGCGTTCTAATTAAGTATGCCAAGGCCAAGGCAATAAATAAGGTATTGAAAATTGTCCTTATCAAGATGGTAGATACCAACCGATGGATTGCTACTTCAAATTTACTACAACCCTTTGGGCATATGGGACATCATATAAGGTCACAACCACAATTATCCCTTTCCACATGACCTATGGATTGGAAATCGAATTCCAAGTCTATGCGTCAAAGAGTTGAGCTTCTACTCACGGAGCCAAAAGCTATTCAATAGGGTCTGATGGTCAAACAATTAAGCTTTGACTCAAGGAGACCAGAAGCTATTCAATAGGGTCTAAACGAATAGGTAGAGCTCAATGAGCTCTAAGCCTAAGTAGTTTGGGCTTGATAGTGATCTAGAGAGAAGAAAGGCCAAGAATGACCGGTGGCACATCACCCCTAAGAATATCAAGAAAGATGTGATGGTTTTACTATACAAATAAAAATTGGTACCCGAATTCCTAGCCTAAACTAGGGTTGAAATGAACCCTTGAAGATGAGCAAAATCTTCACAAAACCACATAGTCCAACTAGCTAACTTATAGAAAGCTTCACCTCTGACCTCGTCAATGGTAGTATGATAAAGCCTTGTCATGCAACTGCCTACCACATCACCCATCCATGGATATCCAATGGTAATTAAGCTTTGTGTGAGAATTCAAGTCCAATTTAGCCATATCTCATAATTATAGTGAACATTAATCACAGGTCTAGTGGTCATCCATAGCATTTGTACTCCAAAAGGGCAACATAATACACCACTATTACTACATATTGCATGTGCTTCTATAGCCACATAGCTCCTTATCATCCTTCTCACACAAATCCACTACTCCTTTGAACACTTCAAGCAATATCTCACACTACATTGCATGGCCTCTTAAGATTCCCCCTCTCCACAACACAAAAGAAGCACAGACATTAGCCCCATTCACGTATTCTACCACTACACCTGGTTGAATGGATGGCAAAAGAAATCTTGCATGCAACTTCATTGTGAGGCCAACTTAAATAAAGATGATGAAGAGGCATTGATTAATAACTATGACAACAAAGAACGTCCATCATTGTACAAGGGAGGAAAGTGTTGCCGAGCAAGCGGTTTGTTAAGGAAGATTCAAATGTCCTACACATCGAATAAGCATCCCACCCTCTGCTAGCCTAATGTGATGCTTCTTCCATCCCATAAGTTATTCCATCATCCTTAGAGTACCTAGTTAGCTACATGCTGGATGAGGCGGTGCATCCATTCTTTGAGATTTTGTTTGAGTACATAGGATTGGCAATATCTCAAGGGCCTTCATAGGCAAGACAATTATAGTAGAATTTGGGTGTACCATTTACTAGATGATGGCCTTCTCCTCCAAGTTTTTGATACACTTTGAAGGGTGTGCAAAGGGACAAACTTACTGCAAGTTTGACGCACCACTATGCATCCTATAACCAAAGCTAATGGACGAAAAAAGTATTAGAGACACTTGCCCCTATTCCATCTTCATCACCTAGCCATGAGTCTCAAAGCTGAGGAGACCAGTAAGATCGAATTTCCAAGCACAAAATCAAACAATGAGTCTATCAAGAAAATGTAGCCTGAATTTTAGCAAGTTCCATAGACGACCCCAACTCCACCCAAGTTCAATGGTAGGACCCACCCGTAGACCTCTAAAAAGAGCATCAATCTATATAGACCCCCTTCATGCCACTCCAGCGATCAAGTGACCCCGAGCCACCTCCATAGGATGAATCTCCCAAGCACATGGTGGAATAACAAGCGATGCCAACTCCGACAATTGAATTCCAATCTGATGTGCCACTAGAAGCCTCATCAAAAGACATATTTCGATTGTTTTATTTAGGTAAGAAGGGCTTGTCGTCGCAAGAACTAATGCAAAAATTTGGGTATACATCACCACTGAGGCCAATAGCACAACATGCCACATGAGAATTAGCAGTAGCTGCTAAAGCAAAAGTCGATCACTATCATAGACCAAAACGCTGTGATAGTTCAAAGCCAAGGTAGTGTCAAGGCCACCACCTATAGGCCTAGTAGCTATCCCTTAGGAGATTGATTTTTTTTGGGTGTAGCTCAAGTAGCTCCAAGTCAATGGACATAATAGGAGCCTTTCAAAATTTCAATAAGAGAATTTTAGCAGCCTGTTATCCAATTTCCATTTGTATTCTTCAATATGTAGATACTGTGGTGCTCTCAAAAGTACAAAGAGTGGAACAACTGAATGAATCTAAAAGAGTAAAGGCTATTATGAGTGTTGAAATAGCATGGACAGTTTACATCATGTAGCCATTTGCTACCATGGCTTAACTTTATATGCATTTAACTTTTTACATCACATGTTCTAACTAGCAAAACAAAACATTTCAGCTCCATTAGTTCATACATTGGGTCATGTTCCCTCTCTACTTTGTCACCTAGCATCTCTAAATAAAAGTAGCATTGCCAATTTATTCTCTCAAGAAACACAATAGCTATCATGTACATGTGTTTATCCATCATACATCGTTCAAAGAAGAAAATACTAAATGGAAGACGACCTCTCACGTTCCATACCTCATAGAGCTAATCTTCATAAACATAAATAGAACTTCACTTAGTGCAAATCAATAAAGCACTCAAAAATATTAGAGCTCTTTTAGAGAGGCAGGGTGTCCACAAATGTTATAGTCCATAACAAAGAGCGAAGCATACAAGGCAAGTACGCTATAATCTTGACAAATTGACCAATAGTTCTAGCAAGCTATCAATCCACAACCACATATTTGGCAAACAAGTTGTTTGGATTTGTCATGGCCTTAAATTCCAATGAGTTTCCACTTTTATATTTGAAAAACATAGTCCACTGTAAAATTTCCACCCATGAAACAATTCTCAAAATAAATCTTCTCCATTTCAAAGCATTTAAATGCATGCAGTTGCTACGTGCATATGTTAGAGCTTGACCATTATAAAAGTGCCTAGCCAAACAAGAAAAAATTATGACATGTCTACTTATGCATGTACATTACCTACTCGCCTGGCTGACCTTTGAAACGGATATGTGGTTCAATAACGAGTTGAAGAACACCTCCATCTCTTACTCGATCAACTCGTTTAAGGAATTTTGGCACAGACATGGCTAGACCAAAATGAAGCACAAGAACAAGATCGCCATCTGGCCATCCCATAAGTAGGCATATAAGGATTTCTTATTCTACATGTTCATTGGCCTGTGGGTAGTACACGGTCGACTTCTTGTGAATGATCATGTGGCAGGAAACTAACTCTTCAATCACCTGATTAAGAAAATGATGGCCCTAATCATTGAGTAATTATTTGGATACACTAATCTAGTTTTAATCATTTCATAATGAATTTTGATGCCAAGTTATGACCCAGACATTCCGCTTCAACCCAATTGATGTAGTACTATCTCGATTGATCCTTCATTCTAACCCCTCAGATGCTCTAGGAAATGATGGTCTTAGCTCATACGATGAGAAATACCAATGGTTAGCATAAAAATTGATCAAACACTCTAATTGTTTAGCATTCTCCAAACTAAACATGCATACAAAGAAACTCTACGCTCAAATATGCAACTGTCAACATCAAACTAAAAGTGAATCACAGAGGAAATGATTGATTGAAATGCTACTTGCTCTAGGCTTTTGTCCTGGTCTAGACTACTAAGGTTATATTTTGTCAAAATTTGTTTACATTTTCTTAGAGTTTGGTTTTCATCCTACATGACTAAGTTCACAAGTTGTTGCCATTGGCATTGGAGCTTTCTAGGAGATAGTTCATGTTTTGAACTAAAGAAAAGGACTACTTGAACTTAAAATCAATTCTGTTATTTATTATGATATCACTTCTATTGTTTCTTCTTACATAGAGTGTAGAAGCTATTTCTTTATGCTTGTCCCAATGAAGAATCTAGAAAAGCCCTTGTTCTCTTGGTTGTTCCCATGATTCATTTCCACACACAAACAAAAAGACACAAAAGTGATGTATTTCAATCTCTCTCTCTCTCTCTCTCTCTCTCTCTCTCTCTCTCTCTCTCTTTCTTTCCCTTCCAACATAAAATTATACAAATGTTGATGCATACATAACTGTAAGAAAACAATACAACGTCTGTGCTCAACAGATAACAGGATCTTGCATGCAAGAGAGAAAAGCAGATAGTATGGAGAATCAAAAATTTGATTACTGTAAAACTGATACAATAGATGGTGCTGCCTCCCAGCCGTGCGCTCCTGTGAGAGAAGCTTCGATGGTGTGCTAGAAACAGTAGAGGATGGAGGCTGGATGCTAAGGAATCAGGGTTGCTGTAGCTAATGATGATGATGGGATTCACGGGTTTGCTCTTATATAGCCACCAGTCGTAGTCGGTTAGACCCAATTGGGTGACTGACCCAGTCTGCCCAAAACGGTCGACTGAGGGTCGGTCTCGAAATAGGCCACCGATCACACGATGGAACCGTGGCTCAAAATAGAGCAACTGACCTACGGATGCCGTTTGGCCCAGAGCCAATCCGGGATCATCTAAGGCTCCAAACGGGCCCCACAACCTAAGAGTGGGCAGCCCTGAGAAATGCTCCATCTACCCTCAGTGCGGTCAGTCATGGGTTGCCTTCCCGCACTTGCATGTAGCCTAGTTGGCAGTGTGCCAACTCTATCTGAAGCCGTCCAGCCATCAGGCCACACATGGCCCCCATCTCGTGTCCAAACCAGGACCTATCGGATAACCGAGCTACTCAAATGCCTTCTCCTCATATGGGGGGCTTAAAAGTAGAGTTAGCTGGTTCCTGCGTAGTTACACGAGAGTGGAGCATTGATATCTAACACCCCCTCTCAATGTCCACCGGCAAGTGAACTTACTTTCTCAGCCCAATGCTAAGTCGATGAAGATGCCTCTCCAGCAAGTCTCTTCCAAGAGCCTTCGTGAAGATGTCCGCAACATTTTCTGTAGTCGGACAGTACACCAAGTCGACCTCTCCATCCATGATGGCTCACGTACAAAGTGATATTGAATCTAAATGTGTTTTGTGCGAGCGTGGAACACAGGGTTCTTTGTAATTGCCATGCAACTCTGATTGTCACATGATAACTATGTAGGCTTGTTCTACACTCCACCCATGTCCCCTAAAATCCTCCTCAACCATATTGCCTCACAAAAAGCAAAACATGCTGATTTGTACTCAGCCTCGGTAGAAGAAAGAGCAATTGTAGGTTGCTTTTTGCTGACCCATGACATAGCTCCAGATCCAAGTGAGAAACAGTAACCTGTCACTGATCTCCTGCTGTCCACATCTCCTGTCCAATCCGAGTCACAGAATTCGGTCAAGATGTTGCCCTTGGTATAGGTGATGCCATAATCAAGTGTGCCTTTGATGTATTTCAGCACCCGCATCCCTGCCCTCCAATGGTTCTCCCGGGCCTTATTAGAAAACTTGCTTAGTTCACCAGTCACAAAACTGATGTCCAGTCGCGTGTTGCACAAGTAAATCAAACTGCCCACAAGCCTTCTATATTTCGCTTCATCGACGAGTGGTGATGAATCCTCATTTAAAAGCTTCACGTCAACCTCCATAGGGGTGCCAACTGTCTTGCACTTAGCCATGCCAAATGCCTTTAGTATCTCTCCATCATATTTCAGCTGTGAGATGAAGATTTGTTTTGGCTCTTGCCAAACTTCAATCCCTAAACAAAAATGCATCAGTCCGAGGTCTGTCATTTCAAACTCTCTTCCTAGCAAATGCTTTGTCTGCGAGATCTTCTCTTCATGGTTCCCTGTTATGACAAGGTCGTCCACATAAAGGACCACGATCATACACCTGCCTCCTTCTCTAAAGATATACAAATTTGCATCAGATGGGCTCCTCCTAAACCCATTTTGTAGAAAGTAGGCATCAATCCACTGGTACCATGCTCGTGGGGCCTATTTCAGCATGTAAAGTGCCTTCTTCAGTTTATAGACTTTACCTTCTGAACCGGGGATCACAAAACCTGGTGGTTGTTCCACGTATACCTCCTCCTTGAGATCTCCATTCAGAAAGGCAGATTTTACATCCATCTGAAACATGGGCCAACTTCCTTGGGCTGCTAAAGCCAAAACACTACGAATTGTGGTTAGTCGCGAGCTGTGGGAGCAAAAGTATCCTGATAATCAAAACCATGTACCTGTGCGAATCCTTTTTGCCATGAGCCGAGCCTTGTACTTATCCAACGTGCCGTCAGACTTGTACTTGGTCTTGTACACCCACTTGGTGCCAATTACCTTGCGTTTTGGTGGTCGATCCACAAGGTCCCAAGTGTTGTTCTTCATTATGGAGCCATACTCGGACTGCATAGCCTCCATCCACCTATCATCACCGTGTGCCTCTTCAAGACACTTGGGTTCTTCAGCACAGATCACCTCTGTCATCAAAGCGTAGTTAACCAAGTGTTCCTATGCCCTTCTTTGCTCCTCTAATCTCTTGGACCGGCGGTGTTTAGATGGTTCCTCCTGAATGACTGGAGGTTCTCTGCCATCCAAAAGCTGCTTTATCCACTTCGAGAATGGTTGTTGCCGTTGTGGTTCTGCAGGCTCTTCTTCCTCTTCTTCATCTTGAATCCTCCCAAGCACCGTTGGGGGAGTTCGGTCTGCTGTTGGTGGCTGTAATGGATGGATTCTGGTTGTTTGGGAAGGAAGCATCCTCCTCCAATTGATGTGGTTGTTTTGAGAATACCACATCATGACTTACTGTTACCTTCTTGGTAATAGGGTTATAGAGACGGTAACCCTTCGCCTCTTCACTATAGCCCAAGAAAATACACTTCCGGCTATTCGGTTCCCATTTGGTCCTGTTAGCATCAAAGACATGCACAAAATGGTCACATCCAAAAACTCTGAAATGTGCAGCTGAAGGTTTCTTACCAAAAAAGGCATACAATGAAGTCATCCCGTTCACAGCCTTCGTGTAGCTATGATTCAGAATGTAAACTGCCGTGTTACATGCTTCAGCCCAGAAAGTCTTTGGCAAATCTTTCCCTTTCATCATACTCCTGCCCATTTCGCAGATGATGCGCATCTTGCGTTTTGCTACTCCATTTTGCTGTGATGTATGTGGCGAGGGTTTCTACCTCTTGATCCCGTGACTTTTGCAGTAACTTTCGAATTCACTTGATGTGAACTCACCACCTCTGTGTGATCTCAACTTCTTCACCTTCCTCCCCATTTCTTTCTCGACCATTACATGCCATTCTTTGAACTTACTAAAAGCCTCATCTTTAGTCTTTAGGAAGTATATCCATATCCTTCTACTGTAGTCGTCGATCAACATCATGAAGAAGTAGGAACCACCCAATGCTTCCATCTCCATCTTTCTGCAGAGGTCCGTGTGAATGAGCTCTAGAGGAGCCTTTGCCCTGCTGGCCTCTTTAGAAAGGGCTACTGATGCTGCTTGCCCATCATGCAAGCTTCACATACATCGAGCAGATGTGTAATTTCTGGTAGGTCTGCAATCATTCCACTTTTATGCATCTCCTTTAAAGAACTAAGTTTTAGATGACCAAACCTCTCATGCCACAGCTTAGTGTTCTTCACATCCACTCGAGCACTGAAAGCTGAGAGTTCATAGATGTTGTTGCGCCGTGTACCTTTACCAATGACCTTCCCTTGAAGATCCAAAATCTGTGCATCATTCTTATTGAATTGAAATTTGAGGTCCCGATTCGTGATCGCAGAAACGGACAACAAGTTCCTCTTGATATCTGGCACATAAAGAACATCGGACAACTGTTTTACAACTCCATTTGACTTGAGAGCAATCGTACCTTTTCCTTTTGTTGGACATTTTGCATCATTGCCGACTGCTACCAGGATGTCATTCCCTACCGGATGTAGAGAGATATACCAATCCTTCCGACTGGTCATGTGGCGCGATGCACTACTGTCAATGATCCAAGGTTCATCTGCAGGTACATGAACTGCCTCCGTGCAAATCTCCTCAATTGCTACGAACAACTCTACTGGTACTACCTGCGCGCTGTTGCTGGACTCTTTCTTTACTCCATTCTTCTCATCTGCAATCTTCTTCCGGCACTCATTCTGCTTGTGCCCTCCCTTGTTGCAATAGAAGCACTTGATCTTCTTCTTTCTCTTTTTATCATCAGAAGAAGATGGGTTACCAGAGTCCTTACCCTTATCTTTCTTTGATCCAATCGAGAAAGCCGAATCTTTGACGCATCTCCTCCTCTAGAAGCATCGCACTGAAATCCTCAAAGTTGAGGGGTGGATTTCTGTTCTGCGTATTCAGCGCCGTAACAAGACCATCATACTTTGGTGGGAGAATCTATATGCACCTTCGTGCTAGATTCTCACTGGTGATGATGATGCCAATCGCAGTCATCTAATCGCGCAGATTCTTCACCCTGGTGATGAACTTCTCTGTCGCTTTAGACTCAGACAGTTTCTCGTTCACGAGTTGAGTCTCTAGATTCTAAATCTGCGATTGATTCGTGGTCTCGTAGTAATTTTTCAAGACCGTCCATGCCTCCGGTGTGGTGACATGTTGAATTAATGCCATGACAGAATCACTTACACTGCAGACAATAGAACACAGTGCATCTCCATTTCTTTTTGTCCACACGAGAATCTCATCCGCGGTTGGTACTATCTATTGTCCTACATTGGCTGGATCCGGTCTCGCAACTGGCTTCACATCCACCCCAGTAGCAGTATCCCAAAGCTCGTATGCACTTAGGATGGTCTTTATCTTGAACGTCCAGAGTAGATAGTTAGTGCCGTCCAACTTTTCGCTTTTGCTGAATGGTGGGATTCACAGTCTTGCGGGCTGGGCCATCTCTCACAATCTGCTCGCAAACAGAAACACACTACCAAATCTTCTTGCTAGAGCCCAAGCTCTGATATCATGTTAGAAAACAATACGTCTATGCTCAACAGATAACAGGATCTCGTATGCAAGAGAGAAAAGCAGATAGTATGGAGAATCAAAGATTTAATTACTGTAAAACTGATACAATAGATGGCGCTGCCTCCCAGCCATGCGCTCCTATGAGAGAAGCTTCGATGGCATGCTAGAAAGAGTAGAGGACGGAGGCTAGATGCTAAGGAATCAGGGTTGCTGTAGCAGTGATGATGATGGGCTTCACGGGCTTGCTCTTATATAGCCACCAGTCATAGTCGGTTAGACCTAATTGGGTGACCGACCCAGTCCGCCCAAAATGGTCGACTGGGAGTCGGTCCTGAAATAGGCCACCGACCACACGATGGAACCGTGGCGCAAAATAGAGCAACTAACATACAGACTTCGTTCGGCCCAGAGCCATCCAGGATCATCTAGGGCTCCAAACAGCCCCGCAACCCGAGAGTGGGCTGCCCCGAGAAATGCTTTGTCTACCCTCAATGCGGTCAGTCATGGGTTGCCTTCCTGCACTTGCATGTGGCCTAGTTGGCAGTGTGCCAACTCTATTTAAAGCCGTCCAGCCATCAGGCCACACATGGCCCCCATCTGGTGTCCAAACCAGGACCTATCGGATAATTGAGCTACTCAAATGCCTTCTCCTCATATGGGGGCCTTACAAGTAGAGTTAGCTAGTTCCCGCATAGTTACATGAGAGTGGAGCATTGATATCTAACAATAACTGTTGAACTATGGAAAAAAGAATTTTGTGATGTGATGAAATAAATCCAATTACAAATATTTTCACAAAAATGTGCTTTAAGCTCCCTCTAGGAAACTCACATTCTACTTTAATGCACAAAATGCTTTTCCAAACCTTACCTTGAATACTTTACTCAACATTCAAGTGTACTTTGAAATGCCAAAAGTAAAAGTATAATTGGTTCTTTAGCTATTTGGAAATGTAACAATTTTATGTGAACATGCAATCACAGGCATAAAATGTTTCTCATGTTAGCTTTCTAGTATTTGGAAAAATACCAATTTTATTTGAACACACATATACACTTGTAAAATGTTTCTCACCTCAAGTGTACTCTTGGGTGCTTCCATGTGCACTCTCATAATATTTTTGAAAGTTGGGATCACAATGTTTACTCATCTCATAATCTATCAAAATCATATGCATGCAATGTCACTAGATAGTAGAGTAGTAGCAGACAAAATTATAGAGCCAATACCTATTGTAGTAGAAGCAGTAGCACCTACTTGCCCTCTCATGAATCCCATAAAATAAACTTGTACATACAATATATTTCATTATCTATAGAAGGTATTATTCAAAAAAACATCACAAACTAACTAGGGGATCTATAAGAGAGAATTTTTTAAACTAGAGGAGGAAACTATGATATTATTACTACACCATAGTAGTAGTAGATGGAATTATAGTGCCGAAACTCATTATAATGGTAGCAATAGCACTTATTTTCCCTCTACTACATCCGAGCACACATTTTTTACATACAACTTATTTGTTATCCCTATAAAGCATCTTTCAAAACACTATAGACTAATTAGACGAGCTATAATATGGGAGGAGAAAACTTTCAGACTCCCAATGTAGTTATCACTAAACAATAGTAGTAGTAGGTGGAATTGTAGTATTGAGACACACTATTGAGACACACTATAGTAGCAACATCAATACCCTCTATTTGCCATCTCATGCATCCCAACACATCCACCTTTACATATATTTTGATTCATTATTCCTAGAATGTATATTTTTAAATTTTTTTGAAAAACACTTCAAAAGCGATCCAATAATATTGTGGGGAAAAGCACTCTGTAACTAACAAGCTTCCATTTCTATTTGTTTACCTATCCACATGATGTTACTTCCTTATATGGGTGCTTTTCTACAATTTCATTCCACATGTAGCATTAAAAAAAAGATTTTTAATCATGAAATGTGCAAATAACAAACATCTACTCCAAATGAAGCATAATCTAGGAATGATCTAACATCATCGTCCCTGCAAGATGCTATTGACTTTTCCTCTGTGCATCATCCAATCCCCCACGTATAAATATTTATAGTCTCTCAAGTAGTCCATCTCTCTAGTCTCTTAAGTAGTCAAGCATGCCACCGTTGGGGCTGAAGGAGTAGTGAAGGCTACCCAAGAGTCTAGAGAATTGTGCCTCCTACTAAGGATATTTGCCTTTAACTACAAGGATTAATGGCTCACAAGTACTACACTCCAATCAAGACATTGCCAAGAAAGAGGCTCCACCCTACTTGCCCTTGAACTTTAAATATTTGAAGTCTCCTAATTCAGCTGAAAGGCACTCGGTAAGCCATTTCCAAAAATAAGTTCATTGCCTACTAACAAGTAGGTGCATACACATTCAAGATCCCAATCTTGGAGTCTCCCATACTAAAATTTATTTGTACAACATATCCCCTAATGATTTGTGCCACAATAAACACATTTGAGCAACACTTCAATCTCAGAGATCGAGAGAAACTTAGTGGAGTCTCTTGTGCTAGCACCATGGGAGCTGTGCCATGAATAGGTGAAGCGTCCTTGTGGCATTGGCTAGTCTATTTTTTAAAATTCTTTGATATTTTTCAAGTACACCTTCTATGCCAAAAACTTGAAAGTAGAGCTAAGATTGTCTAGAAGGTGCGAGAGGAACTACCCTTGATCTCTCTTGAATGTATTTGGCCCGAAGAGGGTGATACATTTCTTATGCAATGTATCATCCTTGTTGTCAAGGTAGAAGACTCGCACAACGTTTTTATTTAAAAGGATGATATGATTTCCATTGATGATGCATTTCAAACTACCCACATAAAACGAGTCAAGAGCTTGTTTGCTAACTCCTCATTATAGGTTGCAAAAATCTTTAGGCTACATTTTCTGAAGCCACTATTTGTGCTTGGTATCCACTTTTGTTGTTGAGGTGTAATCATCAGATGCTGCTCTATCTTTACCTTGATTTGCTAACTCCTCATTGAAGGTTGCAAAAAAATTTAGCTTGCATCCCTCAAGCCATTTTTTGTGCTTGGTATCCACTTTTGTTGTTGAGGTGTGATCATCATATGTTGCTCTATCTTCTACTTTTTTTAACATCCTATTGCCATGTCTTCTATTTGGTTTTGTTTTACCATAATAATGTAGAGATTCTTAGGTACCTAAAGGGATGATCGAAGAGGAGTGAAAGGATTACTTTGGGAACTATGGCAAGAGTTAAAGGGTGAGAACATGTGAAGGGATAAGAAATAGTGATCCAAATGGGCGTGATGGAAGAAGAATGATGGAGAAGAAAGGACTCAATAGTGGATTTTGGCAAAGTTAGGAGGATTTGTCATTTGATGGACAGAAGCAACAGTAAAGCTTATAAGGTAGAATGTGTCAAAAGTGCAAAATGGTAAATTTGATAGTTTATAGACCTCATCCAAACTCTTGTTGATTGGTTGATTAGCTCCTCAACTTAAAATCAGATGTTGTGGTAATCATCCATTCATAGCAGCAGAGATGCAGACTCAAATAGATTTGGTTGTCATCCTCATCCAAATTAGAGTTGATTGGTTGATTAGGTTCCTCTTAACTTAAATCCTGGATGTTGTGGTAATCATTTCATAGGAGTTGAGTGCCACCATGCATGCTCGAATAAATTTGACTATCATGCTAATCATGCAATCACTAGGAGTAGACTGCCTCCATGTAGAATAGAGTAATGAAACCCATTTATTGCCGTCAACTTTAAAGGGGATGATCATTAATTCTTCTTATGGAACTTTTACACATCCTCTTCTTTATTATAGGAAAGAAAATCCACAAAGATAAGCTATCATGAAATTACATAGGCAAAGGGATGATATGACCAGTTACATGAGATTCATGGCAAGTGTAGAAGGTTTACATTTAGCCAATTTAACACATTTGGGATTGCTAACCCATCCAAATATTCTAATGATAGGGTACAATTGCCATGAATGTTAACAATTTGCTGCAATCCTATCCTTTTGAACTTTAGATTTGACTTTTTGGTCCCAAACCTTGAATTATAAGGATCATCATTCGTTTCTCAAAATCCTTTAGGATTATGTGTCTATCGTGCCAATCCTTCCTTCTCTTATTATGGATAACCACTTGTGACCATTGAGTCTTTAGCCTGATCTCATCCATGGCCACCATTTTGTTACATCTTCCATGTTCCTTTACAATCCTCACGTTTTAGGTACTAATATTAGAACAAACTACCTCAAGGCCATAAGCCAACTAAAAAGCTGTGCGGTTTGTTGTTACCTTATAGACCATCTTATAAGCCCATAGAGCTGTCTATATCTTTTTGTCCCAATCATTCCAACAAAATTATTCTTTGTTTTTGAATCATGAGGATACACTTTATTACCTTGTTTCTTGTCCATTACATCTTAGGTAGTAGATGGTAAACATTTTATGATGTATAAGATATTGTTTCATTAGATGCAATGGATTGAGTTTTTAAAGTGTAAGCCTTGATCTAATACAATTTGTGATTGGTGATTGGGTGGGCATCCAAACTTGCATATGAAAAATGTTGTTCTTGTAATGCTATCCCTTCAAGCTTTTGCTTCAATCTATTCAGTGGCATAATCTATTGCTATAACAAGATACTAATTTTATGTAGCGTGGAAACCTTTTAAATGGACCCATGAACTTGATTTTTGAAAGTGTTCCCAAGGGAGAACTAAAGACATCTAGTCATGCAATAAAGCCCTTCAGATTCCTTAATAAATGTCACATTCTTTACAATACTTTGATAGTCCTACAACATTGTGCACTACCATAGTCCCACTTGAAGGATTTTCTTCACTGTTATTTTTGAGACTCCATCCACATTATTTATGTATAGTTGTATTGCAATTTACGTGTACCTCCAAACTTTGAGATCAAAATTCCTTCATATGTTGTTTAATCCCATGGAAATATATCATGTATTTTGTGAAGAGATAGGGTCGCTTTTTATACAAAGGATTCATCAAGCTATGCATTGATCTTAATGGCCTTTGGCTTTTCCTCAATACCAATGTTGATTTCCCTTATCTTCTGGCCTTCAGTGATGCCTGCCTCATAAAGGTGGATCTTAACTATCGTTGCCTCTTTAACTAATCTCTTTATAACTTTGATATCTTCAATGAAGGCTTTAAGAAAAATCCTCCATGTTGATTCCCCTTATCTTTTGAACTTTGGGGATGCCTCCCTCGTCAAGGTGGATCTTAACTATCGCTGCCTCTTTATATAATTTCTGATAACTTTGATATTCTCAATGAAGACTTCAAGAAAAATGCTACTTTACCTTTCTAGTTGCTTGTTTAGATGCACTCTCCCAGCAAACAAGTCAATAGTAGCCATCATGAACAAATACATAAACATTAGATTTTCCTCCAGATCCATGAGGATTTTCTCTTATGGCTTCAATGCTTTAAGGCTTTTAAATTAGATTGAAAGGTGTGGATGAGACTTTGATATCTATTTATTTGGTCTTGATTGTGTTGATTCTTATCCAATCATGAAGAATCTTTGCTATTATAAGCCATTCTTAGCCTAGCAGCATTAGGTAGCCCTTCTCCCCTTCCATTTGGATGACAATGAAGGTGATAGTAAAATAGAGACCTTGATTACAATTCAAACATCCTTACCATCCCGACTAGATCCACTAGCCTTTGATATGCCATTCAAGTTGGAATTGTCATCTCTTTGGATTGTGCTTTGGTTACCACATTGGTATCAACCTTGATGATTACCAATCTTGTAGAGTTGGTGCTACTTTATCTTTATTTATTTCTCCTTTAAGATTTCTTTAGAATCTAATATACCAAGTCTTTATGGCCTTCTTCATAGCAAAGTAACATAGAATACACGAGCCACACCGAAATTACGGGAAGCTAGATCCACTTTTCTCAGAGCTAGTGCAAAGCCAGGGAAAAATACAAAGGTAAGACCTATAGCCCAAAGTCATGATAAAACTCCTCTATTGGAGAACTTTTCAGAAGGATTGCTAATGGCCTTGAAGAAGGTGGAAGTAAAGATCCAAGTAGAGCACCTATTACGGATGGTTCCCAAAGTCAGGAAAAGGCTAGTGGTAGATCTGATGTGGCCCCACCTAGAGTTTCAACCTCAAGAATTCATACCACCAAGTCGCTTGGAGAAGGATGTACTAATCATATGCCAGGCAGAACTCAAGGATGTGGATTACATGGTGCCGACAGTACCAGGGTTAGAATTTGACAGGAGTTTTTCTCAATGGAGGATCGAGAGTCAACATCCTACCACAGTACATGTTTAGGCGATTGGGACTTTTTGGATTGGAGCTGCCCCATTTTAGGTTTGCATGGCGGATCAAAGAAGAATTTAGCCAATAGGAATAATCTAGAATCAATTGATACGCATGCAGGGTATGGTTTTCCACATTAATTTCATAATCATGGAGATGGAGGAAGAAGATGTTGTTAGGTAGGCCTTGGATTTAAGGCAGCTAGGGTGAAACAGGATTGGGGATCTTGCATGATCACCATATAGAATGGTAAGAAGAAGCTGAAAATGCAAATGATTCCAAGTACAACCCTATAGAAGAAACAATGGCCTATCATGGCCCAAGGGGTGAATATGGGAATAGAACTGGATGATGATGAGGAGCAGAAGTTCCTAGATGTGAATCCATCGATGGTCCCTCTGTTCAAGATAGACGTGGAAGAAGTCTTTCAACAGAGGATTCGGGGGTAATAACCCATTACAAAAGTGTGTATAGTAACAACGGAAGATCCGGTGCTGCTTGATGAGGTATTTGAACCAAAGGATGCCCAACCCACCATATCGGACCTTGAATTGAATGACAGAAAATCACGTTTTACCAGAAATATGGAGAGGAGCTACTCTTGAAGGCCGAATCGACATATGAAGATTAGATGTGGAGAATGTCCTAGGTAAAAGAGAATGATTTGGAAGGGTTTAATTTGGGAACGGAGGATGAGCCAAAACAAGTCAAGGTGAGCGTATTTGCTACAAGAGTATTTTGATAGGAATTGGTCCAGTTGCTACAGGAGCATGGGAATATACGAGCATGAAGGGAGTAGATCTGGCCCTCTATGTTCATCATATCAACATGAAGAAAAATGTCAAGCCCGTAATCCAACAATGTTATTGAATGAACCAAATTTTACGAAGTAGGTAAAAAAAGAAATTGAAAAGTTGTTGAGGGTGGGAGTCATTTATGCGACATATAAGGTAACCTGGTTATCTCCAATTGCAATTGTTCCAAAGAAGAATGGGAAACTCTGGATCTATGTGGATTACAATAAGCTAAATGCAACAATGATCATGGATCCAATTTCATTGCTTTTTTGCCATACATTGCTAGATGAAGTTGTGGGTCATGAAATGTACAAATTTTTAGACAGCTTCAATGGGTACATTCATAGCCAGGTTGTGCTTGAATCCAACAAAGTGTGCTTTTTCAATGAAGAGGAGTGGTACTAGCAGTAACATCATTTTGTACGAGGGAATGGCGATTGATCCTTGGAAGGTGAAACCCATTCAAAAGGCCAAGGTCCCTCTAAATGTCAATGAGTTACAAAGATTTATGGAAATGGCACAATTAGTTTCTACGTTATTTGTCATATCTTTGCCAGCCCCTTACCAGGTTGACAAAGAAGGACACTATGCTCAATTGAGGGCAGGAATAGGAAAAAGCATTCTAGTTGTTAAAGAAGATCCTAATAGTTTTCTTGGTATTACAGCCGTCGGATTAGAGTTTAGACTTCCATGTGTTTGCGGATGCATCAATATTGCAATCAGTGCAGTGTTGATGCAAAAACGATGGAAAGGTTGGTATTAGCCAGTGTATTATGCAAGTCGGATGCTCACAAGTGCGGAAAGAAATTATTCACTCATGGAAAGAGAATGCCTAGGAATGATTTACTCCTTGGGGAAATTCCATCATTACTTATTGGGAAAAAAGATTGTATTCCATGTTTGTAGGAGAAATTGCGGGCTAAGAAAGTCTTCCAAGTAGGGTTATGGTGGCCAACAGTCATCAAAGATGCACATGAATTTGCAAAGCAGTGTTGGTATTGCTAGAGAGATGGTCATCCAGTAAATGCTGACATGAGCTTTTCCAACTTGATTCTTCTATTGGAGCTTTTCCAAAAGTGGGGCCTAGATTTCATGGGACCGTTTAAGCCGACGGCAGTGCTATATACACGCAACAATTACATGGTAATGGCCATGGATTACTTGACTAAATGGGTTGAAACACAAGCACTAAGGGACAACACGATAGCCAGCATAGCAAAGTTTATATACAGGAACATCATCACAAGGTTCAGTTGTCCAATTGATGCCATAGTGAAACTCACTTTCTTAATGCCATAGTGGAACAACTAATGGATGTACATATGGTAGTGCATAAAATGGCCACGCTGTATAATCCGCAAGGAGAAACGAAGAGACAAAGATTAGTAACAAGACAATGAAGCAGACCCTGAAGATGATCGTATCTAGTGTTGGTGTATAATTCCAAGTTGGAAAGATTCTCGAGCAAGCTTAAATTGAGATATTAGGGTCCATATCGGATTGTGGAGGACCTGAAACATGAAACTTTCTGGATTGCTGATTTACATGGCAACATGTTCCCAACACCAATCAACGAATTCTTCCTAAAGCCATTCATAGGTGTACATGAATCGGTGACCTAGTCAGAGGATCCAGAATCGAAAGTATTGGTCATGGCAGTATTTGGGTATAATAAGGGGGTGGCGGTGGCCCGCCGTATTCACTAGATTGACAATTTGCACACATGGGTCACATTGAAGAGATGGTTTAAGCATCACGTGATTGATTCCTATGTTTAGTGTACTATCATCTCAGTTCTTCAAATCAGTTGGAGTGCGTGTAAGATCGATTTCATCGATTCAAATCTCAATATCTGAGGCCTTATTGATCGTTGTCAACAGTAGATACTGCGAGCGCTACCTCCCAAGAATAGGCTGATTCTAAGTCGCAAAGCTAGTTAGAGAGCATGGGGAAGAGAAAGGTTTTGTTTGGACCATCCTGGACGTTGCGCTGCAAGGCCTAAGCTAGAGGAGCTGGAAGAGCAGGTAGTTCTATTTGGATGATGATGTATCCAAGAATCTGGTGTGGTTGAAGAAAATGGAAGTGGAGGGATACCACAACTATCACTGGTGGAAGTGGCAGATAAACACGCAAGTTGATGAGCAATTTGCTTGCTTGCAAGATCTGGTGGATATGATTACATGACCAAGATGTGGCTGAATATCAAGGAAAAACTGATGATCACACTGGGCAATCGCTTGGGGAGCATATCAAAACCGCAGAATCAATTAGAGTAACAATGTTGCAAGAGTAGCTGGAAGTGTTATAGAAGGAGTTATATGCAAAAGAGAAATCTAAACGGATCATATTGGTAGCATCCATGTCAGAACTGGGGGAATCTCAATTTATAGAAGATGAATTAAGAACATCCAAGGAGCAAGAGGTCATTAGTGCCCCTGCAGCTAAAATGGGAACATAGACAGTAGATTTAGTTGAAAAGGAAGAGGAAGAGGATGCACAAATAGACGTAAATGTATACACACAGTTTAATGAGATGAACATGAGGACTTTGACTTACAAGCATTTCAAGCACAAACCATATCAGAATTAGTTGATTAAATTTGTGAATTTTCAGAGCAAAAGAAATAGGCGGGTACTATTAGGGCAACATGGCGTTGATGCAAATTGTGTATTGTATTAGTCGAGCTTATTCATGTCTACACATGATAGTAAGAAAGACTACTCTAATATATTGAGAAGCACTCAGCTTGTTGTCCTCGATGTTTATGTAACCCATGCATCTACCAAGACATGTGCAAGCTTTTTGCTCGATTAAATTGGGCACGATAAAGTATAGGAGCACGTGTGAATAGTTCCTCAAAGAGCATCATGCGAAGCCCAAGTGTTTGCTTGTTCTGTAATGGAGGAGCTAGAAAATGACATTCTTGAAGAGATGAGATCCTCACAAGAAGGACCATGTCCAAGAAGGTAGAAACAAAGTAGGTCAAAGTGAAGACCTATGATGGGTACCCTAAAGTTGCTTGGAGTGAAGTGACAATCAAAACAAACGAACCAACAACCTAAGGAAAGAGACAACAAGGACAAGGAGCATATGACGAGCATGTACTAAAGGCAAGGGAGGGGATTTGATTTGCATGATATTTTTTCTGTGTCCTCCTCCTCCTCCGCCATAGCCATTCTGTTGCTTGCTTGTAAGTAACTCCATACTTCAAGCTCGTACACCGTCATGAATGGCCTCGGGCTTCCTAATGGCGCCTCCAGATCCGCCCCTCCCCTTGCCATCGACCTCAAAGCCTCACCCCTCGATAAAGGAGCTGACTACGCGAATTATTTTTGTACCTATGCTTTCCTTTACCACCAGAAGGAGATGCTCTCCGACAGTGTCCGCATGAATGCTTACTATAACTCCATCTTCAAGAACGTCAAACACTTCAAAGACAAGGTATGCCTGTGCCGCCTTCAGCTTGCCCGCTCTTGTTTTTTCTTTCGTAGGGCTCATTCTGTTTCGAACCTTGGGAAGATGGCAGAGGCTCACTCGTACACGAGCTTGTTCTTGATTTGTTTTTGTGTGAGAGAAATTATGTTGCAGGAAATGGCTTTTGCCGCCTTTCATCTCATGCGCACGCGATTCAGTAGAATGGCAGCGGATTTTGTACTTCAAAGTACCCTTTTTTATGCGTCAACTTAAAAACTGCTTTACCTGTTGAGCTTAAAACTAATGTATGCGTCTTACTAGGCCGTGCTTTAGAAGCGAGGGACTCCGGTCCCAACTCTTTAAATCTTCCGTAATACTATCTAAGCAATGCCATACAATTATTTGTTGGTTTTTGCATTGCCATTGCTGTTGGTGGTGTGTATTGGATAAAGCCTGTATAGCAGATGGTCTACATGGACAACACAGTAACCTAGCGAAGATAGTTAAGATGGGCAAGTCTTTTCCTCATGCCAGTAGTAGCCGCTATCATGATCTTTTGTGTGAATCCATGCGTGCTCTTTGTTCCAATATATGTACGGAAGGTGTACTTTTTGTGAGAGCATGTGCTTATGTAGGCCTTAGAGAGATTCCATCTTTCCAAACCCAGATTGCAGCTTATGTATCCATGCTTGTGTGAGTGGATATAGGTGCATTTTGTTAGAGCATAGGTTCACATAGTTATTCCCTCCCAAAATCTTTTGAGACCCGATGGCAGCTCTTGGATCATACTAAGTTGTTATTTTTCTCATTTACCCCATAATTTAGTCTAAAGTCGCTTACAAACTCCCTTTTTTCCCTTTGTTTTGTAACAAATTTTAATTAGGTCTACATATATATATGTGTGTGTGTGCACGCGTATAAAATATAGTGTGTTGATTAAGAATGACCAAGGCATATATGACCTAAAGGGCCTTGGCTTTTATAGCATTGGCTCATGTTGTGCATCAGATGCTTTTTGGACTCCATGGGACTTGAGGTTAGTCCACAACATGGAAAACATGTCAAGACCTAAAAGTATGCAAAGTTTACTTTTTGATTGAAATGTCAAAGTTTTGACTTTGGTTGACCTTCTCATGCTCAATTTTTGAATGGGTTGAGTTTGCATTCCTTTTTTGTTGTTCCGCCCTTGGAACATTGAATGCTTTAATGAAGAGATTAAGTGAGCCATCGCTTGAGTAGTAGGTATAGACCTTTGAGCAGTTGTAGCTTGAATGAAGAGATTTTGGACTACCTTTTGATTAGCCTTCTCCTTTAGTGCTAGCCTTCATCATGGCTGAGTCTGCCCTTCACCTCCGGAGTGCCGACAGAAACTCAGTACGAAGACTTTGTATAAATGGATGCTCAAGTATGTGTGGGTGTGTGGATTTGTATGTGTGAGAGCATATTTTTATACTATGGTCTACACCCACTGTTGGGCGCTGATGACGTCAGTGGGGATGTCATAGTAGCTAGTCCCTGCTATGCATGATGGAGTTTATGGTTTTCAACCTTGTGAGTGACTATCATGAGATTGAAACTGCACTATGTTGTGTTTTTAGAGGATGAGTTTGGGAATGTTTCCTGGATTCATCTAGGTATATGCTTCTGCTGTATTAGCGGACATGCAAATTTCACCTTGTGAAATTTTCGTCCAAGTTGCGGCCTGCTGGTATTGTGATAATTCTTCAGCTAGATTTAGATTTAGATGCTCGTTGGGGAGAGACTAAAAGGAAAATGTTTAGATCACAAGCAGTTGTAGCTTGAATGAAGAGATTTTGGACTACCTTTTGATTAGCCTTCTCCTTTAGTGCTAGCCTTCATCATGGCTGAGTCTGCCCTTCACCTCCGGAGTGCCGACAGAAACTCAGTACGAAGACTTTGTATAAATGGATGCTCAAGTATGTGTGGGTGTGTGGATTTGTATGTGTGAGAGCATATTTTTATACTATGGTCTACACCCACTGTTGGGCGCTGATGACGTCAGTGGGGATGTCATAGTAGCTAGTCCCTGCTATGCATGATGGAGTTTATGGTTTTCAACCTTGTGAGTGACTATCATGAGATTGAAACTGCACTATGTTGTGTTTTTAGAGGATGAGTTTGGGAATGTTTCCTGGATTCATCTAGGTATATGCTTCTGCTGTATTAGCGGACATGCAAATTTCACCTTGTGAAATTTTCGTCCAAGTTGCGGCCTGCTGGTATTGTGATAATTCTTTCTATCTTAAATGGTGCATTGCCCTACCAGCTAGATTTAGATTTAGATGCTCGTTGGGGAGAGACTAAAAGGAAAATGTTTAGACTTCACAAGAGTTGTAGCTTGAATGAAGAGTTTTTGGACTACCTTTTGATTAGCCTTCTCCTTTAGTGCTAGCCTTCATCATGGCTGAGTCTGCCCTTCACCTCCGGAGTGCCGACAGAAACTCAGTACGAAGACTTTGTATAAATGGATGCTCAAGTATGTGTGGGTGTGTGGATTTGTATGTGTGAGAGCATATTTTTATACTAAGGTCTACACCCACTGTTGGGCGCTGATGACGTCAGTAGGGATGTCATAGTAGCTAGTCCTTGCTATGCATGATGGAGTTTATGGTTTTCAACCTTGTGAGTGACTATCATGAGATTGAAACTGCACTATGTTGTGTTTTTAGAGGATGAGTTTGGGAATGTTCCTGGATTTATCTAGGTATATAGCCCTTTGAGCAATTCCTTTTGCTTGGAGCCTCTCTTGCTTCAACATATGTCATTAGTGCAATTTGAAGTAATAGCTCCCATGCTTGTTACTTAGCCATGTCAACCCTTTGTTCAACCTATAATTGGAGGTTGCGAATAGCTTTTTTGAAGGAGAAATCTAAAGTCTTTTCCATGCATCATGTGAGCTTGCATTATACCTATGTGCTGTGATTATTGTTGAGATAGGTATCATACTCCTTTTAATTATGCCATGATCTTGCAACTATGACTTTTTGGTCTCTTGCTTTTGGACCACGATCATGCAACAACAATATTGCTTTTCAAATTGATGGACGTTGCTAGGCTGAATAGGATTTTCGAGATGCTGATTTTAAGCTGACATGTCATGATTGTATATATGACGTTTTGGAATCTCCTATGGCTTGAACATATTGTTGTACATTTATTCAGTGTTATTCTAGTTTTGATAATCATGTTAATGAGACCTGATCTATCAGACTATCATTGCATGAGCGTTTTTAGGATTAGTCTAGGCATTTTTGGCTTAAAATGCTCATATAGGAGAGACTAAAATGAAATTGTATAGTCTTCAGAAGTAGTAGCAGCTTGAATGAAGAGAATGCGGACCACTTTTTTTTATTAGACTTCACCTTTACTGCTGGCCTTTGTCATGGCAAACGTTTGCCCTTCACCTCCGGAGTACAGAAAGAAACTCGGTATGAAGACCGTTAATACATATGTATATACTATTGTCTACACTCACTGTTAGGTCTTGATGTCGTCAATGGGGCTGTCATAGTAGCTGGTCCTTGCTATGTGTGATGGAGTTTATGGTTTTCAACCTTGTCAGTAACTACCATAAAATTGAAACTGGACTATTTTTTGCGTATTCAAAGTATCAGTTTGGGCATGTTCTTAGATTCATGTAGATATATATATTAGTCTCGTAAGACGCCTAAGATTTAAGAAAGGGGCTTTTGTGATAGGTTGCTCCCAAAAGCTTACCAATAATACACATTTTTTTTGGTCACTTCGAAAAAGTACATGCTACAAAATTTGGGCTCTAAGGTGCATACATTGGCAGTTTTTTTCATGTGAATGCATTCATCTTAGTTTTTGTCATAGTAGCTAGTCCTTGCTATGCGTAATGGAGTTTATATTAGAAATCAACCAACAGAGGGTACGCACAGCGGAAGATTCATAGACTAGCCCAAGAGCTCACACAGTGTGTCTGGGGCATTTTTGTTGGAGCTTGTTTCTCTTGTCACAAGTTTGGGCACCTAGCTTCTGAGTGTCCCTCTATCCTTCATCCGCCTCCTCCAGCTGCCATTCCTTTGCCATCTAATAAAGGAGGTCAGAAGACATGTGGAAAAGATTGAAGCCAAAGGAGCAAAGCCTTCAGTTCATACAGGGAGCCAAGCCAATTCAGCTCAAAACAAGGATAAAGGAAAAAGCAAGCTAGTGGAAAATAATTCATCTTCTCACGAGGGTTGGCAAACTGCAAAGAAGACAGTGCCTCTCAAACAAAGACCTCTCCAATCTCGTAATTGGGATGCCTCTGCGCCTTCTCCTGGTCAACCATCTACCTCTTCGGACAGCCCTCTCTCAAAGGCATGGGTTAATGCAGTCAAGAAGGGTATTCCGCTTTGTGAAGAAGATGATCTAGTTAGGGAATTGGATTCTGAGGGTCAGCAAGACCCTGAGGCAATGGCAGAGGCCTGATGCCTTCCTTTCTTTTTGAGGACTGCTCATTTCTTGTACATATTTTCATGCGTGCTTCTCTTAAATGTGTTTCTTATAATATAAAGGGCCTCTGCAACCCGAATAAATGGAGGCTCCTTTGGCACTATATAAATAAAACTCATCCAGATGTTGTGTGTATGCAAGAGCATAATCAGCATTCTTTTGCTGGCCAGCACGGGTTCTTTTCAGGATATGATATATTTTATGCAGGATCTGATTAATTCTCTGGGCTGTGTATTCTAGCCAGACATGATTTGCAGCCCTGGGTAGCATATAATGATCTTTGTGGCCGATGGATGATTATCCAATGTATGATCAATGGAGATATTTGTGAAATTGGTTCCTTGTATGCCTCTCAAACTTCAGCTTCTAGAGCTCAAATGTGGGACTCCATAAAGCAATATCCTTGGTCCACAAATGCTATACTTTGTGGTGACTTCAATAATTGTCCTCACTGGCAGGACAATACCACACATAAATCCCATATGCTGCCCTCTGAAATCCAGCAATGGGAACATATGACTTCATCACTTCGTACTGCAGATTTATGGACAGCAACTCACCCTTCAGTTTTGGGAGTTACATATCATCATAATGCTTTTACAGAATATTGGGCCAGGCTTTTGGGATTTACATACCATCATAATGCTTTTACAGAATATTGGGCCAGGCTTGATAGATGGTATCTTATTAATGCTCAGCAATATGATGATTATACATGTCAAATGTGGACTGACTATTCTCAACAACTATCTCATCACACTCCACTTTGGCCGAACTTTTCATTTGGCATGCCTCTGGATGACATGCAGCTCTCTTCAGTCAGACACTGACAGGTCAATCAATTATATCTTTCTTATGAAAAATTCCAGCAAATGATTTGATTGGCTTGCAGGCCATTAATATCTCATGCTCAGGAGGCTCTGGACTTTGCTTGGAACTCTTTTGTACATCGTATTCAAAATGTCATCAAGGAATATGGAAGATGGTACATGGCAGAAACCAGGCAGCATATCTAGTGGGCAAAATCATACAAGCAGTCCTTGGTAGAGATTAGCCATCAAAGGTCCCTTTCTGCTTCTGAGCAAAGTTCATTGTCTTGTGCTTCTTCCATAATTGATGCCAATGATAAACGCAAGCTTTCCAAATGGCAGACAAGGGCTAGAGTTACGCCTATGCTAGATAAGGGTTGTTCCTCAAAATCTTTCTTTTGGAATTTACATGCATATAGACAAAGTCAATCTATCATGAGAGTCAGGAAACCCGATGGTCTTTGGACCCATCCTTTATCTCAGCTAGAAAAACAATGTCTGGATCATTTTCAGCTTCTTTTTTCTCAGCCATCTTCTTCTACTCCTCAGGTTGAATTGGCTCGAAGCAGATTTATTGAGCTTGTTTCTCTTATTGTTTCTTTGCAAAAAGCTTCAATGCTGGAAATGTCTTTTTTAGATATTGAATTGGATGAAGCCCTCAAACATTTGGGTAAATAAACATAAATCCCCTGGCTAGGATGGTTTGAGGGTTGAATTTTTTGTAGCCTTCTGGGCTGAATTGAAGGGTCCAATCTTGAAGCTCATTAATGTAGCCTGGGAGCATCAACATCTTTCTTCAGCTTGGAAGCATGGTCTGGTTAAGCTTGTGTCCAAAAAACCCCTATGTGAGACTATGGATGACTGGAGGCCCATCACTTTGATGCCTGTTATATATTAACTTATTGCTAAAATGTTGGTTCATCGGATAAAGGATATCCTTCATGATGGACTTCATCCCTGGCAATATGGTTTTGTTCCAAGAAGGAATATACATGATAATATCTCCAATACTCTCTTGGCAATGGAATATGCAAAATATTCAGCTCAAGATGTTTTGGTCATGCAGGTGGATGTGGCAAAGGCATTTGATACCGTACAATGGGATTATGTCTCTCAAATAATGTCTAAACTTGGTTTTGGGCCAAAGCTAGTTAATGCCATATATTGGCTTTACTCAGATTCCACTGCTCAATGCTTTATAGGGAATCATTTGTCTGAGTCTTGGACTCTGGAACGATCAGTTCGACAGGGATGCCCTCTTAGTGCTTTGCTCTACGCTATTGCTTCACATCCTTTGCTTCTTTATATGGATCATCTGGTTGATACTGGACAGTTAGTGGGGCTTCAGATTCGTGGCTCACGGCCTTTCATTGCACAGGCTTATGCAGATGATTCATTCTTCATGCCAAAGAATAGTCCTCTGGAGCTTCGCTTATTGATGGATACTCTTATGATTTTGGGTTGGCAGCTGGTCTAAAAATTAATTTTCAGAAATCAAAACTCTTGCCCCTCAAGCATTGCGACTGGCATGCTATCCTTTGGCCCGGCCAGATTATTCATCCGGAAAACATAGTAAGACATTTGGGTTATCCAATTGGCTGGAAAATCAGAAATAAGCAACAAATGTCTTGGGTATTTAACAAAATTCAGGACAAATTAGAATATTGGAAGATCTCCACTTGAATATTATAAACATCAAATTTCATGTGTTGGCAAGAAAGATCACAATGCTCAAGACTTTTTTTCAGCAAGAGCAGCCTTGGTCTATCATGTTGGCATTTTTGTGTGGCCAGATGCGCACAAATGCTAATGGACATTGGCTAGTTGATCCATCGGAAGTAGTACTTGGCAAGTTTCAAGGTAAAATCCCCGGTTGTCCATTTTCTACTGCCTTGATTCATGATTGGAAGAAAGTGCTCTCTCGCATCAAATGGTCTCCCCATCCTGTTTCTATAGCTTCCTCGCTTCAAATGGAAAGCCTTCATTGGAGTGCTGTTTTTTATTCTCCTCTTGCTGTACAACAACCAATTAGAGCTTACAATGTCATGAAGTTGGGCATCCGGTTCATTGATGATGTGGTAGATACTCAGGGGCATATTCTCTCTTTTTGGCAGCATGCCAACACTACAATCTTGGGATGCATCATAGACCCATATGGAAAGCTATTGCAGATCTCTTACTCCCTTTGGTTCCGATTCCAACAGTGGAAGTAAGAGACATGCTTCAAGATTGGCATCTTCAGTCTTCAAGTCCAGGATTATCCTCTCAGCCTTTGCATCTATTGACTTCCATACAGGCTTATCGATTGATATTACCTCCTCCATGGATTGCTCATCATGCAAATTCTATTTGGCATCTGAATAGGTCTTTAACTTGGTGGAAAGGAAAATTGAAATTGATATGGAAGTTGAAAATGCCATTGAAGCAGCGACAATTTCTGTGGAGATGTATTGTTGGTATTTTTCCAGTGGGAGTGAAATTGGCTCAAAGAAGGATTGCCTCTCCTCTTTGTCCAAGATGTCATCATACTCCTGAGAGTATTCCGCATTTATTGTGGTTTTGTTCATATTCCAGAGACCTTTTGGACAAGATCTTCTATTTTTTATCTCTCAGACATAGGTTCTCGAGGTTTTTCTGGATGTTTGGCAGATTATCAGCTTCTTTGTCACAGTATTCTCTTTTCTTCCATTGGACCAGATACTGGGCCTTATGGACCCTCTGGCTACAACGAAATCATACATATCTGAATTCACCCCTTCAGCACCCTTATGAGTTCTTCCGAGCCTCATTGTGGCAGTCCTTATATGATGCCTTGCATGAGGAAGATTTGGATGTTTCTTGCATTCAGCTTTTCTTTTATTGTTTCTGATGGATAGGGCATTGGCTCTTTTCTCGAGCACTGCCCTGTTGTAAAATGGATGTTTCATAATATAATTTTCTTAGTTTCACCCAAAAAAAAAAAAAGTGTGCGGGGTGTGAAATCACAAACTTCTTTACTTAATCAGCATCACATAGATGTGCAGAATCAGGAGACGCTGAGAGAGAGAGAGAGAGAGAGAGAGAGAGATTTAAAAAACAACTTGGTTTCCGTGTGAAGGTGATTCTGGATGTGGGAGCAGGCAGTGGCATTTTGGCTATTTGGGCAGCTCAAGCAGGTGCAAAGAAGGTATATGCTGTAGAAGCTACAAAAATGGCTCAACATGCTCGTCAACTGGTGGCAGGAAATGGAGTTGAGAACCTTGTAGAGGTGATTGAAGGATCTGTTGAGGACATAGATCTACCCGAAAAAGGTATACGTTGCCCAGGCTGCACCCGAAAGGGCATTTTATATATTGGCATTGACCAGTTGACTGATTGGTGATGTTTGCCATTCCTGGCGGACTCGCCATGTGATTCCGTTTTTACTAATGATTTTCCAAATATAGTTTGATAGTAGTGTTTTCTTGTCAGTGAAGTTGTCATTTACAAGATCAGCTGTTGGCAGTTGATGTTATCATATCAGAGTGGATGGGATATTTCCTTGTACGTGAATCTATGTTCGATTCTGTCATTCATGCTCGTGATTGCTGGTTAAAGCCAACAGGAATCATGTAAGGATTTTGTATACCTTTCTTGGTACCAGCTAGGCATTCTTATCATTACTACAAATTTGTTAGAACTACTGCAATTCCTATGAATTTTGTTGGGGCCTAGACTCATGTACTGTGGTAGTCTAATGCATTAAAACTGTAGTCGTGCTTGATGTACCAATTTCTGGAGGTTTTAGAAATGAGGGGACTGACCTTTTGATCTTGTTGAGATGAGTTTCCTCTTTTAAGCAGCTTCTCTGAAGATTTACTTTTCAATCTGGACAAACTCTCAAAAAGTATGTGATTTGGGGATTAAACCAGTAGCACAGGTTGTTCGAGATGTCTGCGATGTATCATGTCAGTTGTTGATTATCTTAAGAAAAATGTTTCCAGACATGCAAAGTACACTCTGATGGATATTTGTGAAGATTGTGATGCATTAAATTAAAAAGTTTCATATCTGTCTTGTCTTCTTGAAAATGGAGTATCTAATTTGATTTGAAGGCATGAATCTTCCTGGAAAATTAGGGGTAAACAGCGCTTCCCTCGGTTACGGGCGAATTGGGTGCCATGGGCGGTTCATCACCTGCTTATATGGACGGGTCATACTGATTTTTTGCTTATAAAACATAGTAGCATTTTCCATGTCTAGGTTGCTTCCTTAAGCAGACAGGTTCATTCTAATGATAGGAGTATCATCAGTATAATTTTCATTGGCACAATGCGTATGGCATCTCGACCTGGGACGATAGCAAATTTTGATTTGAAGTTGGAGTCATATCACATGAACCAGGTTTCCTGAGCACTTATGTGGGATTGAAGACTAGAGGCATATTGACCAGTGTTGATGGTAGGACTAACGGTGTTAATAAGGTTAGCAGTTAGATTTTATGGATTTTGGTTAGGCTAGGCGGACTTTAAGCTACACTCAAGTGGTACACCGTAACCACATGCCTATGGGCTTGGAGTCCTATGCAAGGAGTGTGTGAGTGTAGGTGTGCTAGAAGGTTCTAGTGACTCATCAGTTAGGTGTGTCAGGTTGGTGTGATGTGTGAGTGATCATAGGAGGTGACTGATTGAGATAATCATGGAAATGATTGTGGATCTGGGATCTGCCAACATGGAGGCAGTTGCCTATATATGTAACCACTCTTTGAATAAAGCTTTACATTTGTGCCTCATTGCTTTCTCTATGGATTCACACGTGGTATCAAAGCTTGCTGAGAATCCTAGTGCCTACAAAGAGATTCTTTGAAGATTCCCTCTAGATTTTCTCTTCTTCCCCAAATGGAGTTCTCTTCCACCTTGCTTCCATGAATTTCCTTAAGCTCATTCTCTTCCTACAAGCCACCATTGCTCCAACCCTTTGAGGTGTAGATTCCCTTAGTTATGGCGTCCTTCCACCAGAGAGGAATTGAAGGATAATGGCTTCTACAGCCCGTGTTGAGACTCGTCCCATCCCACACCATTTCTGTTGATACAGCTTGCTGGAGCCATCATTTCAAAAACAGTCTGAGGTGCACTTAGGCGACCCTATGGGCTACCTGCTGGTGAATTTTGAGAGCAAATGCTCCAAGGAATGAGGAGAAACTACATAAAAACCAGTCGGGTTTTTCAAGAAGACATGGTTTTTGGAGGTGGAGAAGATGCTGCTGCCCCTGGAGGTGTGAAGCTTCTTTTGGTCTGAGACTTGCACTGAGTCGTCTACTCCCAAGGACCATTAATTGCGCAGCAAATGCCCTCTGGTTGATGCTTTGTGGTGTGAGGTAACAATCCTCCAAGGTTCCTCTATTTCTGCAAGCATTTCTTGACTATTTTTTTAAAAATAGATGTTACACTAAATGCTAAGTTGATGCTTGAGGAGTTAAAATTCAAATCAGAGATTCAGAGATTTCTTTTTCAGTTCAAAGAATGCACACATCAATTTGCCCCTTCACTTAGGAATGCTCATGCATTGCCAATGATTATTGGTACGATCCTAGATTTTTTTCTTTGGTACATTCAAATGGCGGATGTACTGGGGAATCTTGGAAGGTCTCGAAGGATTTGTACGAGACCAACAATGCGGCTCGAATAGTTACTCTTTGGAATCAATTATTCACAATGACACTACGAGAGGGGGAACTTATTAATGACCATTTGTTCAAGGTGAGGTTCTCAAGGATAAACTTGTGGCAATGGACCATTTGACAACAATCAGCTTGCCATGCTATTTCTCAACAAGCTTCCATGCACCTTCAATTGGCTTGTACCGCCCCGATGATTGGAGAAAGATCAAGGCCTCGCACATTTGAGGAGGTCTTTCCTTTGTTGCTCCAAGAAGTAGCTAGGTCGAAGCTGGAGGACAACGATGTAACCTCAAATCATGTACTGCTTCTACAGGGAAGGGTAAAGGCAAACTTGGCTGATGATGTCAGTGGGGATGTCATCGTAGCTAGTCCCTACTATGCATGATGGAACTTACGGTTTTCAACCTTATGAGTGATTATCATGAGATAGAAACTGCACTATGTTGTGTTTTTAGAGGATGAGTTTGGGCATGTTCCTGGATTCATCTAGATATAAACTTGGTAAGGGTAAGCAGAATAAGAAGGATTCTTCAAGAGATGGCAACTCTTTTGATAGTGATGGTAAGAAAGAGAGAAAATGCCACTATTGTGATCAGCTTCGACATCTTGTGCGGGATTACAGGAAGAAAGAAGATAAATTAGGAAAAGGAGGAGGAGGACAATAAGGAAGAGTCTGAGTCAAATACAATTAATATAGTAAAAGAAGAATTGTTCTTGGTGGTTACATCGAGTAGCCTCGAGATCGGTGTCATTGACTTAGGTATGATTGTATGCATGTCCAACATAAAACTGTGGTCAGATGACCTGTAGCACATGTTGCACGATCTTGTTGAGGATGAGGCTGTTGTGGACCAGGGTCTGACTGAATGAATGCTGAGTAGTGGAACATGTTGGTAAATGCCAGAAGATTCAAAAGTAGGCTGTTTTGATAGGTACTCCGAGGAGCTTTCTAACTTGCTTCAAAGGCGAGAAAACCAAAGACCAAGGTATGTTTTCTCTCTTTGCATTAATGTGGATTTCCAATGCATGTTATTGTCACAATGTTTGTCCAGGTGGAGGATGAAAGCCTTTCAGACGGACAGAGGGAGAATTTTCAAGGCAAGAGCATTCGAAGCTTTTTGCTCGTCTTCAAGATCTGTGAGGGTCAGTGTGAGGCTAAGGGATGCTGGTGATATTGAGGATACACGAAGAAGGATCAAGGGCATGGTAGTGAATAGGGGTGATGACTTGATTGAAGACTCGAAAGCCAAAAGAACATGAGGGATTATAGGTGACCTTAGTGACCTCAGGATTCAGACCTGTGTGGACAACAAGAGTTTTGGTTCCAGAGGCAGTCGAGACTAGTTTTAGAGCTCCCCTCGAGCTTCTGGAGGGGGACTGGCTGGTGGAGGGTTATGTGGAGCACCACAAGATTCTCACTTTACAAGTTCTGAGGATCCAGGTTGCGGATGTGACTGGAGGATGATCAAGTTGAAACAGACCCATGATGCTTGGTACCTTACAATAGGCTAGATTTAGAGGGGGACAACTGGATGGGCCTGTTGGTCCTTTAGGTACCTTGAAGACTGCGGAGTGTTCGTGACTTGGACCAGTGATGGTACTGGTATCCCAAGTTGGTTCCAGTCGTATGTGAGGAGCAGTACTTGATATAGTGGAGGTGCGGGCTTGTGGACCATATGATGAAGACATCCTTGACTTGTTCCTCGAGCTTTTGCATGGGAGATTATGGAGGCTTTTTTCGACAGTGGGTACCAGAGATCAGTGTGTCATTGAGACATGGTGTGGGATAATTGGGTCAATGCCCCACCCAGAACTAGAGGCACTGGATTAGCCCTCGTCCATAGACTGGTGTAGGGCATGGATATGGCAGATATAGGCTCTTGGATCCTCAGCAGAGGATGTAGCATACGAGGCTTGTGGTGGTGCCATACTTCGGACACTGGATTTCCTATATGGACGAGGAACTTTCAGAGTAGTATCTTGGAAATGTGGAGGAGCTAGGACATCAGTGCCAGAAACTTTCGGAGTAGATCTTGGATATGAGGAACTTTCAGAGTAGATCTTGGATATGTGGAGGAGCTAGGACTTCAGTGCCCGAAAAGCTTCATTGGCCTCTTTACAGCGCTTCAGCTCATCAACAACCAGTGCCATTGGATAGCGACTGAGATGAGGGAGTAGATTGCAAGACGCAAGTTGACTGCTCTTTAGAGAGAAGAGCAGAAGCTTCTTGTGATTTACTAGAGGTTGCTCTTATGCACGAGGAGCAGCAGTAGCTTCTTGATCAGAAATTGTAGCGTCAGGATCATGCTTGAGAAGTTGGATAAAGATGCAATACAGAATTCTTTTCCATCATGGCATTAGATAGTTCCAATATTCTCATGGAGTTCTTTAGATAGATTCTCAGGTTGTCAAACAAATCGCTACTTCTTCTCCTCCCCTCTCTACTTGGCTGAACCCTCCATCCCAACAAGATATGGAGCTGAGCGCAGGGTTTGGGAGCACATGCCTAGCCTGGTCACGGTAGAGATGAGGACACATTTTGGATGTTTCCTTCTTTACAAAAAAGGCACGTGCCCAAGTGATGATGGCTTACGTCTGTTTCTCATTACTCATCAGGAGTCGAAAGGGCTACCATCACTTAAGCCTTCCAGGACATTTGGGACAACGGTATCATTCCCCCTTCCTTCTTAGAGGGACTTATTCATCACATTTCCAAAGGGGTTGACAAGAGACTTATTTTTCTAGTGGAGATACCTTGACCAAGGCAGTAAGCTGCAGCGTCCAGCCCCTCCTTCTCGACCTCATGCATGAGACTTAGACATGCAATTGTGCAAGGCATGAGCCTGTTTGATAAGATCTTCTCATTTTGGCAAGCAGTTGAATGGTGGGCCAAGGAGTGTCATCGGCCCTTGGCTATTCATCCGATTGACTTTGAAATGGGTTATGACAAGTTGGACTAGAGTTTCATGGAAGGAGCTGTATGATGTATGGGCTTCTTTAAGCAGTGGATTTTAGGTGTTTTTGGTCTCTTACACAGTAGATAGGGTATACTACTTCTGAAGTGCTAGCCATCAACATGACTGCCTCTTGGAGCTTTGGCTAAGAGATGTATGTTCATATGTGTGTTGATTGTGTGGATAGGTGTGCATGTGAGGTCACACTCACCATGGTGGGGATGCCATAGTAGGTAGTTGAAACCGGCCTTCAATAACTAAAAGTGCAGTGATCTTCTTCTACTCAGTCATAAACTTGATAAATAGCCACAATGCAAGCTTCAGTCACTTGAACCACTTAGCACAATTTAGAAACAAACTTCAACAACAACAAAGGTGAGGCTAGAAATGCCCTTGTTCAATGAAAATAGTACACAGTGCACCCATTGGCCCCAAATGCCTTGGCATCTCTTATGGTATTTATTTAATACTTCTGAATGGAAATGCTTTACTATAGGGGTTCAAACGTGCACTATTCCCCTTTGCAAATTTTCTACCCATCTTCAAGGCATCTAATCCAAGTGCACCACTAGAATTCCAATTGGCAAGGCATACTCAGGTATCCTGAGCTAACCCAATTGAGAGGCATTCATGCATCCAAACCACTAGCAAACTAAGCTCAAGGCAGCCTCAAGGCTATCACATGCATCCGCATTGTCCTTAGGCCTACCACAGGAACACCCTTGCCTTTGGGTGCTCGCTAGAACCTATAGGAGTTCTGAAAGGACTGCAAACAACACGCATGCACTACAAAAAGCTGCAAAGCAAGAAAGAACAAGGAAAAACAGAACCTGGAACCAATTCCCGTTGTTTGTGGAGCTCCTTCCTTGCACCTATCCTTTGTCTAGGCTCCGCGTAGGGTGTAGGTGACTTCCAGCAATTAGGATAAGAGAGAGATGAAGATAGAGAGTGGAGGGTGGGATCGGCTGAAATGATGTGTCCAAGTAAGACACCCGGCGGACTGCGAATGCCCACTTCATCAAACCCGTCCGTACAAGGCCGTACAGTCCGTACAGCTGTGTGGCCTGTTTTTCAATGCTAGAATCCGCCTTGGGGGATGCACCACAGCCGTATAGCTGTCTTGGGAAATGCACCAGCAGCCGGGGCTGCTTCTAGAGCTTGCAGGAGCTGGGGAGAGAGTCAGAGCAGCAGCAAATGCACCAGAGCAGAAAAAAGCAATGAAAACAGCGTCCAAAACCTCTAGGAGAGTGAGGGGAGAGAGAGAGAAGGTGGGGGAAGGGCATGCAATACATGCATGACAAATGGCACTTCTTTCTTGCCATTTGCCCCTTCATTAAAGTCCTAACCCCCATACCAAGGACAACGGTTGGTTGTCCTTGGGCCCAACCTTTCTTTTAAGCTTTTGCCTTGCCCCTAGGACCTAGTGGTGCACCTAGACTTTGCCACTAAGAACTTCTAGCCAGTCTTTCATGGCCAAAGCATTACTACAATTAACCATGGTTAATGCCTTGTTAAGCGTGGGTTGAGTTACAAAGATACTTTACATTACTTTTCACATCCCCGTCACAGTAGTCTCTGGTTTGCACAGTGGAGTGATGTTTTTTCAGTTTACTAGCGGGATACAAAAATATTCACTATTCTTTTTGCTTTTACAGAATATGGTTCGGAACATTCTAGAATACATCTAGATTTATGTATTGGATAGATGGAAGCAAAAAAGTCATTGTAGCATAGTACTGGTATTGTAGTGTGGAAAGCTATGGCAATTTTACAAGAGGCCATATCTCTACATTCAAGCTTGTATTCTTTCCTTTTTTATATTACTTTGGTGAAACATGCTATTTCTGATTATTAAGTACGTCTATCCATAATTAGATTGAGGTGCCACAAAAACTGCCAACTATCTTGACAGCTCCCTAATAACATCCTGGAGAGCACTCAGAGTCGTCTTGAGTTGTGGCTGTGAACTGAGTTGAACTGGTATTTCTGTGCATTCATTCTGGGGTAGCTGTATTATGCTTTTTATGGTTGTCTTTTGTGCTGCAACCAAGGCATCATTAGAACAGTGCTGGTTGTGACACACAAATGTTTGGTCACTTGCAGGTATCCTAGTCATGCAAGAATGTGGATAGCTCCCATCAGGTCAAACCTTGGTGAGTTAAAAATGCAGGACTATGAAAATGCTATGGCTGATTGGGATGGATTCACCCAGGATACGGAAGAGTATTATGGCGTTGATATGAGTATTCTCACTGATCAGTACCTCGGAGAGCAAAAAAAATATTACTTACAGGTAACCAAGTCTTCTATTCGTTTTGATGAATGAACTCGGTTAAAACACAAATTGAGAGACAAATTTTGTGATATCCATGGCATTGGGTTGGCTTGTATCCAAGCAATTCATTATTTTCTTGATCATCATATGATTGCCCTTACTGGAGTTTTTGTGTTAGTGCAGCGGAAACTGAACAGAAAAGAGAGCACACACTTGAAAGGAACCAAATTGCAGAATGGAGCGAGAGAGAGAGAGAGAGAGAGAGAGAGAGAGAGAGAGTGCAAGGGACCTCAGGGAAAAGCCCCTCCACTAGATGAGATGATACAACAATGGAAAGGGGGGACCTATATTTAGCCTCACCCCCTCCAGTCGGCTGGTAAATGGGCCGACCCACCTGCCTCTATGGGGCCGACCAAGAAGCCCTAAATGGGCCGACCAGGCAGCCTAGGTTGTCCGACGGCACACCCATCTCCCTATGATGTTACATCCAAGAGCTGAGAGGTGGTGTTGGAGTTGAACATCTGCTGGTGTACCATGGTTAGGAGTAGGAGAGAGGGCCTTTGTTGTGGGTGTGCCCGCCCCTTGTGAGGTTGGGATAGGACGAGGGTTGGGAGCCTACCTGGGCACGTGTGTCTACCAGGGGCTAGTCATGTATCCAGCCACCTCTGCCTACGTGGAGGCCCCACCAGGATGTCACGCTGGCTGCGGATGTTCCCAGGAGGAGTGTGGGTCAGGTTCCCCTGGGGGACCTGCTTACCTAGGCAGAGCTGTTCTGCCCCAGTCCGGGGCTGTTCAGGGCTCACCTGGGTCTGTTTATGTGCTGCGATGGCAGCTCTTCCAGGCGCCTCTTGCAGGCTTTTATAGGGGGCCATGCACACCATCCCTTGGGGCAGCAGACCCGACCTGCTTGGTCGGGTTACCAGGCCCCCAGCAGCCAGAATATAGGCAGGGGTGCACCGACCTGCTGGTCGGCCATTTGAAGAAATCCATTGCGTGAATCTCCGTCGCATGAAAACTGCCACATGTACTGCCAGAAGAACCCCCCTGTTGGTACGAACCCTCTCAGCATGATCACTGGAAACTTGTACTACTGCTCCCAGGCCACTAGTGCATGGCGAACACGTTTGGGCTGGTACTGTACTGGTACAATAATCCAACTGATGCTGCCACGAGTGCAAGATCTGCTCTCCCGCTGGGTCAAGCACTAGTTGCTGCCGCTAACCAGAACCCTGGTTCCTGTACTAGCAGCCCTGGTTGCTGTATAAACAGCTACTTCAGCTTCCATGTGCAGGGTCTTATTCTCAGAGTGACACATTGTAGAGAACACACTTGTAAACTTTTGCAAAACTAATGAACACAGTTGTTCCCTTCAGCAGTAAAGCCAAAAGGTTTTCCATATCAAGGAAAGGTTCTTCATTTTGTTGCATTGGAACCTTGTCTGATTAACGCTTGAAGTTTCAAGAATTCTTTTTTTAAATTCTTCTCTGGCATGGAACTGGTGCGTATTTTTTTTGGTTCTGCATCTTTAGATTATAGATCTTTCTCTCAGTGTTTGTTTGGTCTACAGACATCTTTGTGGAATAATCTTTATCCAAATCAAATCATTGGGACTCCTGTGATTGTTAAGGAGTTTGACTGCCTCACTGCCACACTCAAAGATGTTGCAAGTGTTCATTCTCCATTTCGCACAGCACTAAGAGGAGACCAGTCAAAATTATCTGGTTTTGCTGGATGGTTTGATGTTCACTTCAAGGTATACTCTTCGCCTAGATTTATTATTCATCTTGGAGTTTCTTACATATCTGTAGTTTAGAGGGAGTTTTTGGGCAATAATTTCTATCATTGTGACTGCCACATTTCCTGGTGGTGTAGGGAAGTGTTAATGACCCTGCAAGTGAGGAAGTGGAATTGACAACTGCTCCAAGCGCTAACAGAACAACTCATTGGGGCCAGCAGGTAATCACAGGATGAGTCACCATTAGTGAGAAAGTTGTTTTCTCAATAGTCTATATGTTCCTTCCACCAATTTTTTTGAGAAGATCCCACAAGCAATACATTTCTGAACTCGTAGTTTCTGCAGGTCTTCCTTTTACACCCAGCATTGGATTATGATCCTGGGGATGTTCTGGAGGGTCAACTTGATATCACTCGGTCCAAGGACAACCACCGGCTGATGGATGTAAAGTTTCAACACAGGTTGATAAAGGCTACCGGTGAAGTCGCTCCAGTTCTCTCCTCGGAGTACTACATTGAATGAGTGGACGGCCTGATGATTATGTGCAAATCTCGGTGTGCATATCTTCCTCAGGCGTGGATTCTTAAACGATAATTTATGGATTGGATATTTTTGCCAGTTTTGTACTGAAGAAAGCGGAGGTGAAGGAACTAGATGTATCATATTGTGCTATTATGGAACTATCAGGTTTAACACACAGATGTTGTGGCTGGCATTAACCATGCAAGGGGTTCCAGCAAAATGGAAGAAAAAATTACGCTTTGCTTTCACTTGTGGTCTAGTTCAGTCTTCTAGGAATGTGCTGTCTTTCCCTTTTACTTTGTGCAGATGCTTCACTCACGACTCGACATTTCGAGGGCTGATAACATATAGGCTTTATGTCGCCTCCTGTGTGCACATGACATTTCCTGACTCACACCTCTTTTAGGAGTACCCTTGAATCAACAGGTGAAATTGTGCATAAGGGTTTTTAAAAATTTGATCATGTGGTTACTGTAGGTCTATTATCAGCTCACCATTTAATGTAATTTTGTGAGGTCATATGCCCTCCCTTCGATTATGGGTCAAGCTTGAAAACTGCATGTGCTAACATGTGAACATGGCAGGTTGTTCAGCTGCTAGGATGGTCATTTGCATCATACTAATTGGGCGCAAGCTATGGGATCTTCATGAGGTACCTACATGTCTTGTAGATCCACCTGCATTGTTTTCTGGTCTGAGTTGTTGTTCTGAAGTTTGCTTTGTATCTTCTTTCTACATAATAATAATCCATATCTAGTTGCAGTGCAAACGTTTCTAAAGGTACTGGTTATCTCATTGACTACTTCAAATCTTCTCACATAGGAAAAATAGCTCATTAGAAATTTAATGACATTCAGGAAGTGAGCCTTTTTACAGGACATTGACGATAAATATATATTTATGAAGGACTCGTTTATTCTGTGTCTTAGATTTCACGGAATTTCTTGCAAGGAGAAAGCACATTTTTTTCTTGCTATGCGACCTAGGGTTTGGATTTGATGGACGGGGATGTATCATGCTTTTTGTTTGTGTGAACAATTCTGTATTTGCTAGTTTTGGGTGATAAGGGCAGCTCAAAGAGCTTGGTCATTTTGAGAAATTTCACTGAATTCCAGAGTGATGTTTGCAACTCTTTTCAATTGAAGGCTGATGAGTCTCTTTAAGAAGACTGCTCCATAGCTGCGTTATCTTGAAAGGAGAGAATGGAGCTAACTTGCATGCATACATCCTCTTTTATTTCTAATACAGGGGGCATGCATGAATGCTTTAGTCCTTGGATTCTCAAGATGACCTCTCACCGTTCTTGGTACTAACCGACCATCGTAGAGGAGTTCAAAATCACTATGATTTTTTTGGGCAAAAGAGACATGCATTAGAAAAATAAGCAAAGTGTCCAAAGCATCATTGCACATCGATTGCAAGGCTTGGGACCCAAGGCAATGTGACCAAGGGTGTTAAGTATCGAAATATTCTGCGAGGTGTATCTGTACAATATATGCATACTGTAGAAGAGTTGAAGATCCAAGGTGAGAAGTAACTACGATATGCAAATACAAGCAAATCACATTATGCAGATACAAGATAAAGGTTTTAATATGTGGCTGAATTTTTCTCATCATTTGAGGCAACCTAGCAATCAATCCATCTGGCTAGGTTTTCTAATTTATCTGGAATTGGTCGGTATGTCAGTTTTGAACAGCTGTGCAAGGTACAAGAAAGATTGTATGAGGGTTGGGGTATTTCCATCATCAGTCAATCTCTGTGGCTAGGCTTTGCAAATTCATTCGGAAATCATTTACTTCTGAGTTCCCAGGTTGCTCTTAATGCTTGTAGGACGAACTACGAATGAAATAGCAGGATGACATAAAGATGACTGTGTGCTCACATCAAATCTATGGTGAAGCAGTGGTGGGTGTTAATGAAGTTTTATTCTAGTTTAGGTGTACATAATTACAACTGCTTTTAGTGTGACTTATTTAATTTTTTCAAACTTTATTCGCTCAGTGAATGTGAGCTTTAGGAACATGTTTTTGAAAGATATGTTTGGAAAAGATAATGATGTGAAGAATGTTTTACTGCTATCAAGTTTCATGTGCTTTGCGGATTGTAGAATGTTCTATTTCAGATTGACGTTAATAAGAGTTTAGATGACTGATTATTGGGTCCAATGGCTTACAATGCCTCGATTTTCAAATTGTGTATATATCTTTATGAGGATCATACGAGTGATCTCAAAAAACATGTGCAAGTCTCTCTCTCTCTCTCTCTCTTCTACAAATAAAAAGACCTTAATTATACAAATCTTTAACGGAGAGACAAGCTTAAAGGTTTGAGTAAATTGGTCCTCTATGGGTATGCAAGAAGGGCATACTTCATTGAAATTTACATGAAATATGGCAAAATGAAAATTCTGTGTTTTATTTCATTGACTGTGTAGAAGTAATTATTTTCTGGTCGAGCTTCATATATGGTTTTAAAACTTTAATTATAAACAGACTGGTGCCAAGGGGCTCTTGCATAGATGAGTTGGGACCCTGACTTAATGAATGGGAGTCCCGTTTTGGCATGTGAATTGAGGTAGGACAGCATGTTAAAACATCAATTCTAAATACAGAAAAGCGGTTTGGCTTTGAAACAATGTTTGAAACATGTGTGACTACAATAGTCTAGCCAAATATGCAAGCTCATGTAAATGTAACTTGCAGCAAAATTGTAATTGTTAAAATCCCATTGAGAACTTACTAGAGGGCCATGTCTAAAATATGTTTCACATGTAGGGGTTTACTAAGAAATATGTTCAATAGCATGTGCATTTATCAAGGGTCGCGTGGTATAAGAATCTCTTACAACATCGTACCTGATATAAGGAATTTTAAAAATCTCTTAAGTTTGAAGAATAAGAATAAATATGTAAGTAATATTGGCCCTTTAAATGCAAAAGTTAAACATAGTAAAGCCCTTGGATTCTTATATCAATCTTTCTATTGAAGTTTACATTGTTTGGTTTTGCATGATATCATTTTACTTCATAAACGTATATGTTGGGTCTAGATTGCACATAAATTACTTCTCAATCCCACGAATGCTTTGTATAATAGCTTAACTAATCTTTTCTATTTTATCAGACCAATAGTGGTTTTACGTGCTATCATTTAAAAAAAAAATTGATACTTGAAGATTGAAAAGAAGATGCCATTAACACACTAAGACATTATATGGAATACATGAAATATGCCAAATCTTGCATATCTTTTCTTTAGTGTAAGAAGAGATGATTGCGAAATGCTATCAACAAAGTAAAATAAGGTTGATTCTTTGGGGGAAATAAAGTTGATCTTTTAAATGGAAGTAAAAGAGCAAGAATCTAGAAAAAAAAATAGAACTATCTAACGCTTTGGTAGGTTGAAAGATGGTTTCATGATGATAGGAGAAAGATATATATGATATAATCATATGCCTCAAGAAGGAAGTTTTGGAAGTTGAATGGAATGCAACCAAAATGGCACCAGGTTAACTTTAGAGAAAGTGTAGGAAGAGTCAAGATCCCTAGGATAGATAAATAAGTTGAAGCGTATAAAGGTTTGGATGTTTGAGGAGCTCACCTTGATTGAGCTCAAACAAAGAAATAGTGAACTCATCAAAGTAAAGGAAGCACACCGGGAAGCATTGGTTAGGGACTTCAAATCCAAACCTAAAGACTAGTCTTATAGACCCATGAGGTGTTCTACAAACATTAATAGATCCTTTTCCTTTGTCTCCCTTATTTGTCTAGCTATGTCTCCTTTATGCGCCTCGCACCTCCTCTATCTTGTCTAGACTCTTTTGCTAGCTCTTGTTGGTTGTTTCTCGGTTGCTACTGAAATGAAGGAATCGAGGTTGTTTCTTCGCAAGGAAGCTATTAAGAGGTAGAAGTAGACAAGTAAAGTAAAGAAAGAAACAAAATATGGAGGTATATGAGATCCTCTCAAATGATTTGTTTTACCTCATGATAAAGTGATCGAAATAGATAGGTCCTCAATACTAATACTAAAATGGTCCAATCTATCCATGTGAAGTCTAAGACTAGACCATCGACATACCAATATCCCTTATCTCACTCAACCATTAGCATCATGGATGCAAATCATTAGCATCATGGATGCAGATAGGGCCAGCCACAATATCATGTGTCGGCCTAAGGAGATGGAACCAAAATTTGTGATGCAATGGATGTATGTGATCATCTAGAAGGCTACACCAAGTTTGGAAGGGGGTAATTTTGAATTCGATGAGAGGACCTTGTGTGGGACCGAAGGTTATCTTTGGTGGCAGCGCAATAAAAGTAACTTGCTTCTATACATGACTACCTAACACATGATATATAACCTTGGTTTTACAAAGATTGACCTTCAAATCATGTGTCCAAAAAAGGTGTAATTGCATCTAGATGTTGTTGGACACCCTCAGGACAATATGAGAGTAAGACATGTCCTTGTAGATGAGAATTTGAACCAATGATTTAGCTAAAGATGAGCCCACAATACTTCTAGTGTCTTGATGTAGAGGCCAAACAAGGTGCTAAAGGGTAACCCTGTTGGACCCCACTCATTCTCTTGACCTCTTTAGCCCATCCATTCATCATCCAAACTAACCTAATACTCTCTCATAAAAGTCGGAGTTTGAGAGGCGACAAGTGAGGAATGTTGTAAAGTCTATGCACATAGGAGTGCTAGAGGGTGGTGCCAAGGGGAGGAATTTGTTTCTCATCGAATCTTTTGCCCTAGAAGTCTTTAGAGTTGCTACTAAACAAGATCTTTAGTACCTCCTTCTCATCTTGGTAGATGAAGGCTTGCTTCTTTCAGTGAATGCAATGATGATACTCGCATATCTCTGCCATGCTCAAAAGATGGTGCTTGGTGGAGTGTGTGACGTAGGGGATGGTGTGGAGGGTGGCAATATGAAAGGAGCAAGTGATCAGAGCAGCTCGATCTCAAGACATGGGATGTCCTCAAAATCTATGAGTAGGGTAGAGAGAAAAGTGTACACATGTCTTGGTATGTGGTGTGCATGGTGGAAGGTGTCATGTGAGATGCCTGATGGGGCTAACGAAAAGATAAGTATCATTGGCTCCTAGAGGTGGCGAAACAATGGAGAAGTCAATGATGTGCGAGGCCAAGGTAGGGGTTCATGTGATGTAGTCAACTACACTAGAGCCTCCCCCGTGTGGGAAAGTGGTGAATCCAATTAAGGATGGCCATCAGTCCTACCATTATAAATGATGAGATCGTGTATATTGCACATGTCTAAGAAAGAGTAGTGATCAAGGCTTGCCTATCTATGGATACTTGAGATATCCCTACCGCATCCAAATCAATATAAGGTAACTATCCATTGTTCCTCCTTGTGGGCAACGTCCCGTTGCTATAGAGGAGAATATCTCTCCTTTATCTGTAGAGGTGTGGGATCCTTGTCCATTTAAATCTAGGAATTGTCGTGGAGTATTTATGTCTACCTAGTGCTGCAAGGCCAACCTGGGTGTCAAGAGCTGATGACAAATAGATGATCCCAAGTAGGGTCTTAACCTATGCACCAGGCTCTCTCAATGGCATGTTCATGGACCCAAAAAATGGAGGTCATGAAAGGTGTAGCATCCGCAACAGTGAAGGAAGTGCTAGAGATGTGTGGATACCTCGGATTCTTATGTTGAGAGCCTTGTCCATTATTTCCTCGCAGTTGATGTATAGTTGTTGAAATGTGACACGACATGTATCCACCTAATGGTCTCATCGATAGCTAACTACATGGAAGCTATCGACTCTTGCACTATCAGTCCACCACTTAGAGCTAGCTTTACCTAGTGGTGTGAATCGATGAGCTCCTTATAGAGCTATTTAACCTCCTGACTAAGGCTATGAATGTATCCATGTTGCTCGATCTCTCACCTAAACACAATAAACCTCCACTAGAATCTGCTCCAAAAGATTTGAGGGATCTAAGAGCTGTTGTGGCTAGTAGGTATAGAGGAAGTGAACATAGGAATGGGTGTGAGACAAGAGAGCCTAGTAATGGATAGGAAGGTCATGAAACAAGATTGGGCTAGGGTATAAGGGACATACGCGAGAGACGAAAGGACAAAAAGCTGGGAGGGAAGAGGAAATACCTGAGGGGTGGACTAAGGTAAGCGTGGAGATAGGCAAGAAAGGAGGGTTAACGAGGAAAAGAGGAGACATGAAGGTAGAATGATATGGGGAAAAAGAGGGCACTGACATAATATACTTTTAGACGAGAGGGACATATGAGATTGAGGTTGAGGCTATACACTTCTACACAACGGTATTGTCCATTTGGAGCTCGCTAATGCCCGCATGTTGTTTAATCTATTGATGGCATCCTGCCATCGTCTTTGCTTGGCCTGCGAGTTTTTTGGCTTCTCCATCTCCTTTGCCATGCTATGCAACATGCTAGAGGTCGAGTCAGAGAAGCAGTTTAGTTTTAGATGTGTGTACTAAGAGATCATAGGCCATCACCATTGTTTGTTCGAAGATGTATTATGACCTCTCTCCAGCCTTTTGGTACATTCAAATCAGGGATGAGTAGCAATTTTCCTTCATGAGTCCTTACGACATAGAAACCAGTTGGTTAAGATATAGTGATGAGATCATGAGGCCTAGTTAGACTCTAGACAAAGGGTGATTATGCTATTTTCCAATCAAGTAGCATGGACCAATAGTCCCTAGGGAGATGACATACTCAAGAACTAGAGAAGGTGACAAGACAAGCCTGCCAATGTAGTTGAGCCACACATGAGGCTTGGAGATCTTCTCTATGTTTGTCGTTTTGGGAGAAAGCCATCTAGGGTGGCAATGGCACTTGTTAATAGTGTACTATGAGATATATATAGAGAACTACTTAGGACGTTTGCCAATAATGCTCCATCATGGGTTTCATGTCTTTGTGACTTAAGCCTTAGCTAGAGCAATTTCCCATAGAGATACTGTTGTCCATTCTTAGTTGGCTAGTGGACCTAGTCCCTTCGACAAAATAAGTTGTGGATTTACTCTTCCTTTTTGAGCATAGGTCTTATCATGTGCCCCTTGGATGCTAATTTATATGTCTTTATTGAGGATGAAAAATATATCATGATTGTCATTTATGTGGATGACATTATCATTATAGGGTGCCATGAAGACAAGATCTCTTAGATGCTGGAAACGTCTAGTAGAATTTGATATCATAGACCTTGGGCTTACGTATTTATATTTGGGAATTGAGGTTTGGCAGGAGCTAGATTGCATCTTCATCTCATATAAAAGATGTTGGAGAGATTATGAACGCATTCAAAATGTTTGAATGCAAAGCAATCGGCCACGGTATGGAGCTTGATGCAAAGATCTTGCAAGAAGATTCTACAGTCTCATTTATTTGTGTAACACATGATTGAACATCAACTATGTAGCTAATGTGTTGAGCAGGTTTTCCACAAAGCCTTGGAGAACAATTGGAAGGCAAGGATGTCGGTGATGAAAAACATCAAAGGTATTTTGGAGTATGGCATCACATATGCCAAGGAAAAGACCTTGACCAAAATATCTGACTCAAATTGGGTAGGATATATATATATATATATGGAAAGTAAGAGAGAGGATATTGTTTTTCACTTGGATCTGGAGCTATCTCATGGATTAGTAAGCAGCAACCTACGATTGCTCTTTCTTCTATTGAGGTTGAGCACAAAGCATCTTGCTTTGCCTCTTGTGAGGAAGTCTGACTAATGAGAATTCTAAGCAATCTAGAAATAGCCAACTAAGTTACAGTTTCATGATGATTGCAAAGAATCTTGTGTTGCATGCTTGCCCCAAACACATTGAGATTTAGTACCACTTTGTGCATGAGCTCATCATGGAAAGAGAGGTTGAAATAGTCTACTAAGAATGGTGTAGACATATTCTCAAAGAATCTTAGGAGAAATTCACTGGAGCAATAACTTCACCAACTCAACATCCAACCTAAGAGGTAGCTCAACTTTGGATGGTCGCAGGTAAGTGGACCTTGACCTAGGAACCTGGACTATCTGTCGGATTCAACACCTTGTTCCAATTTTGTGTTTCTTTTTCAAATTCAATATTCTTATAAATTCCCAATTTTGTTTGAATTTTTGTAAATTCTCAATGTTTGGCAATTCTCGACTTTGATTTCTAAAATATTTTTGTCCTTGTCTCATACATAACTTTCTATCCAAAGGATGGAATTGATTGTATGGCTCATTTATTGATGGGACTAGTAAATCTACACACACACACACACACACACACACACACACACACAAACACACACACACACTCTTACTATCCCTTTCCCACTTTACACTCAATTTACTTTTTATCCCTTCCCCCTATTTATTTCCGTGTTTAATTTCCCTCCTCTCCCCCCGCCCCTTCTTTCCCTTTCTTCCCCCCACTCCCTCTCTAATTTTTCCCTAGTTTTCTCCTCTATTCCCCCTAATTTTGCTTAAATTAATTCCTAATTCTCCCTATTATTTCCATTTTTCTAATTTTCTTCACTTGTAAATTTCCCTACATGTTTTTCTAAAATTTCCTTAATTTTTTCTTTACTCTCTCTCTCTCTCTCTCTCTCTCTCTCTCCTCTCTCTTTCAGGCCTCCTCTCTCTCTCTCTTCTTCCCTCTCTCTTTGTTTTTCACTCTAACCTCTTTCTATTTTTTCTCAAACTCTTAAGTGTTTCCTAAATTCTGTTTGATTTCTCTAATTTCCCCCCCTTTTTTTCCTCTCTAATTTTACCTCTCCCTAACTAAAACCCCCCTTCTCTCCCTAACCAACTCTTCTAACTTTCCCTAACTACCTCGACTACCTGCCTCTCAACCGACTCTTCCTTCGCCCTTCCTTTCGACTAAGCAATTTTGGCTATTTATACCCCCCTACTAGTCTCTTTCTCCTGCCAACACGTTGCTTTTTACTCCTCATGTCTCCTCCTGACCCTGATTCCCTACCTCATTGATCATCCTCACGTATCCCTCAAATCCTAAGGCTCTTCACTCCTCTCTGGCGGGCTGCTACTATCTACTCCTCCCTGTCTGCGCCTGCTACACTGCCCCATTCGATCCGATCCCTGTGTAATTGCTATCGCTTATCATGGTATCTCTACCCTTGTGCACATTTACCAATGTTCTGTACCTCATGCTGCCTCATTTGAGCTAATCCCTGGTTTATGCCACCACCCATTCAAACCCCTCAATGGACTTACAATCCAGCTACGGGTCAACAGTGTGTGCCTTTGCCTCTCGCTTTGAAATATGAGCCTTTAACCCTTTTCTTTGACTTTTATGCCTTCAGCCACGTAATGGACTCACATGTATGCATGTCCCTTCCACACTATCCATGCTGCTGCTTCCCCAAACACTGCTCATCGATTGCACCATTGCTCCCCTGCTTGAGCCTCCGTTACTCCTGTCTCCAAGCTCCCAACCTCGACTACTGCGTTATTGCCCTGTCCTGCTACTCGTTTGCAGGTTCGCATACATCTGGGACTTCACTCTCTGATTCCTTTAAGGACCTTCCAACTCACGGTTTCCTTGCTACTCATGGATTCAGAGGTTGCATTGACCTCTTTGATCCCTTTAAAATCACGTCCTTCTTTACATGTGCCATTAGGGAAAAAGGGAGCTCATTTTGGGGCCCTGTAAGAAATTCACTATTTTTTGATTTATTTCTCTCCTAAAAGAACTCAAAAATAGTAAAATACGGAAACGTGGCTCAGAACTGTCAGTAAGGACTACAGAACTGTCAATTTAGAAAGGAATAAGATAATCTTTTATCTAACTAACATGATTTTGCATTAAATATCTCCTTAGATTTTTTTTTGTTTACTAAAGATTTCGCATCTCTTTTGCCGACGTGTGCAGGCCTTTCATAAAGAATCCATCATTGAACTTGGTGATTGCAAGTTTTCAAAATATACATGGATACTGCCACACTTCCACGATTCATGTTACAAAACGACTATGAGATTGACAAACAAACTTCGCAACCTCAGAAGCACAAAAAATGGCCGATACTAGTGAGTCACTATCTCAGAAGAAGCGATTACACCATCTTCACATTGACTTAGAAGAACAATATGCTCCAGCACAAAAAAGACGAAAGGATACGGTGCTGAATGCTCAACAGCGGGAAAATTTGAGAAGAGAAGGGCTTCAACATATTGACTTATGGTGCGATGGAAGCATATATCCAAAATGTTAAGTAAAAAACTCTACACCTCCATTTGTCAATCCCACCACATTACTGAGGTTTGCCGGTGATGGACAAAATGGACTTCTTGGTTATATTTCAGTGCAGTCTGCATTTGCAGAAACGTATAAAATGATGTACCTATAAGAAAAGGGGGCCAAGATGCAGGAGATAGCCATTCGTGCAAAATTGGAGCAGCAGTTGCAGAATGAAATTGAGGAGCATTCAAAGAGTAAAAAAGAGTTGACAAGAGTAAGAAAGAAGAGAACCATGCTTGGAGACAGACTACGTAGCAGGAAGATTAAAAACATTGCAAATTTGAAGGCTGGGACTGGTGGATGCAAGTGAAGAATTCAGGAAGCAAGGTTAGATTGAAATTTATCATTTTGTATACTCAAAAAGGCTCTCAAATGACTATATCTATTTCGTCCATTACCGCAAAACAAGAATGGAGGTGCTGAAGGATATAGGCATATTGTGTTGTTACTATAGGAAATTATTGGAGCCTGCAAAAAAAAAAAAGGATCCGAACCTTCTTCCTGTTAAACAAATGAAAGGATTGCTTTCTTGTGGTGTAGCAAAAGGTTTGATTGAGGAAAAAAAATACAAAACAGTCAAATGCAATGTTGAAGAGGACTTTGTATCCAATAATCAAGTTGATGGCACTACAATCCAAGAGGCTCTTGATGTTAGTGGAGTTAGCAGGAAGGGATATAGTTCGATTTTCCATGCGATATCCTCAACTTTGAAAGATCAAAGGATTAAACAAGTTTTACTGCCAAATCTAGCAACCGTGTGGAGGATAAGAGGTCATTTGAATGAAAGTATAGATGAATTTATTGGGCAATATATCCATATTGAAGAAATATTTCATGGTGGTAAAGGAATCACTGTGTATGATCCTTGGAACAATATATTTGTAGATCTACAACAACTTCAAAGAAGAATGGTCGAGTTTTATGGAATAACATTTGAGGAGTGCAAAGGCATTTTGAAATTTGCTATCAAACTGGATGAGTGTGAGGTTGTAAAGGAAAAGAAAATGGAAAGAGTTACTATTACATTGATGAATGGAGCAATTGATACATCATTGACTGAAGCGAGTTTGAAGTATTTTAGTGTGCAGTCGGAGAAACACATATGGTGGTTAGGCTCGTTCCAGATATGATCATTTTTTGTTTTGTACTTGACTTTGGTCATTGTTTTCAAATCTGTTATAGTAAGACTTTTGTTTTCTATAATCTAGCAGGTGAAGACAGAAGACCATGAAACACTAGATTGGGTGTTTTACCACACGGAAATACCAAGAATAATCAAAAGACAAGTGCAAGGCAAGAATCTCCATGTTGCAGGAAAAGGTGATTTTCAAGTAGAGTGGCACATGACCGGGGATCTTAAAACACTTAAGTGCATGTATAACGTTAGTAAAGGAGGCAACTCAAAGTCTCCTTGTCTTTACTGCAAAGAATCAGTTCAAGTAATGGATTCCAAATGGTGGAAGAGAGCACCTAATAGAGATAAAGTTGACCTTGACTTCAAGGCCATTCTGGACATTCCACTATGTAATGTTCACATCTGCACATTGCATGGTCTATGTCGAATTATTGAGAAATTGGTATTTTTGTATATTGGATTTGCTTGGAAACTCCATCCCGAAAAAAATAGAAAGGATGCTCTTCAAGTATTGGAAAAAGTGATATCCGATATAGGTCTGCATGGAGGAGATGTTCAAATCACAAAGGATTTTAAAAAGTCTACCACCAATGGCAAGGAGGTACCAATCAAGCCCTCTATTGGTGGTGTTAAGGCAAGAAGATTCTTGTCTCAACCCAAACACAGTAAGCAAGTAAGGCAAGGTAGAACAGTTTCAAAGATTAATTATGGTTTATGGAAGCAAGTCCATAATGCTGTGAAAGATCATGAGGTAGATGGGGAAGCACGAAATGTGAAGGCAGAGGTGTGGAGGTCTCTTGATCAACTCTTCATGTTCTTTGACAAAGTAACATGGACAAAGAGTGATTACAAGAACTTTGAGGAGGCAATTAAAAACTTTGGGAAGTCAATGAAAGACGTGTGGACAGCCTGCAATATAACTCACTACATGGTAAGGTTCTGTCTTCTTCTTTTACTTAAGTGTGATCCTCTTTTTTTTATCACTTACTATGCATTCTTATGTCTTATAGCATATCATCTACAACCACCTTCCGTATTTTGTCAAAAAGTATGGATGCCCAGCAATTTGGTCTAGCCAAGGCATGGAGAAGTCTCATTACATGGCAGTAATGCATTTTTCAGACACACACAACACTATGGAGGGAGTCAAAAGGCAAATAGTCTGAAGGAAGTCTTCCAATGGTTTTACCGAGGCATACTACAGAGGCTGCATGCTAAAAGAAAAGTTGCTAGCTCCAAAATCATGCTTGCTTTTCTTCTAGCCCAAAAGCAAAGACGAAGAAAAACTCTAGACAATTCAATGGCAGCAGAGAGACATAGACAATGGAGGGAATCGAAGATATTTAGAAACCATAAATGGACAAGTAAACATGAATAGGACTCATTTGTAACTTATTGGTGTTATGTCCACATGTTTTCAAACTCAATCAATAGAATTTTTTTTTGTGGAACAAGTGACTCTTGGTGTTATGCCTATATGATTTGAGACTCCATCAACATTATTTCTTTTGTGAAACATGTGATCTAAACGTAATACAATTTGTTCACAATTTCAATATATTGTTTGTTTAATATTTAATGACACCACTCTATCTAAATGTACAAATCATTTCATCTTCAACTTATTGTTCATTTATACAAGATCATACCAGACATCAAAGACTTTGTACAAATCAGTTCAACTTCAATATAATGTTTGTGCTATATTTGATGACTAAATCCAGCTGCCGATCGGAACTCTCTTTTTGATCTTGATTGGAGTCTTTTTCTTCCTTATTGGCTTGATGTCGACTGTCTATTTATCAATGCTTGCCTCTGTTGCTTGTCTGGGAGGGATATCCTTTTCTTCAGCTGTCTCCACATGTTCTTCTTCTTAGATTGTGTCGCCTGATGCAATCATGGGTGGCTCTCAAAACCTTATGAGCTTGTGTTTTCCATAGCCCTCCAGACATTTGGGCTCCTTAACACCACATGCTAATGCATAAGAAGTGTAAGACAAAAAGTAAGAGGCCCTAGAGGCCTGCTTATTCTCATAATCTCCAAATATATCTATGGCAGACAACCTCTCTATCAAAATGATCTTTTCCTTTTGCCATGAAAGATCATGTCCACCTAAAACCCTGGACAAACATTTTAAGAAGTAAACAATGGCTTCTCCATTGTTGCTCAACTGCCTATGGTAAATTAAGATCTTAGCACTTCCTAGATCATGAATATAATGAGCTAGGCTTGATAGTTTGTGAAACCCAACCGGCCTGTTTCCACTTGATCTCTGGAGGAATGTGTCATCCTCAATTTGTAGCTGCCACATATCAAAAGATTGGAGTGAGACAATACACAACCAGCAGAAGACAAAGTATTTGATTTGAAGTACCTTCTCATTTTCATCAGCAACAAGCAGTTCATCTTTCCAAAGATTTATTCCTCCCCTCCAGTCCAGCCTCTTCTCTAAGCTTTTCCGTGTATAGTGCTTAGAGATTCATAGCTTCCTGTGTGAGCTGGAAGGCAGCCTCACCCGGCTCTTGGAACTTTTCAGCCTCTTTGGAACAAAAAGTAAGGGCCTCTGCAGGATAAAAAATTGTTTCCAAAGCCAGTAGTGAATGGTCATCCTCTATGCCAACCTCCTTGTCAAGCCTTGAAGCCTGGGCAATAAGGGAAATGGCATAGTCCTCCCTCAAATTGAACATACACTCTATATCATGGAGGAAAACATAATCTTTTCCACCAATCAAGACACCTGGAAGCATGGGCACTACATAGTTGCTGCTTTGAACATCAAAATCTTCAACTGGCTGTGCTCCCCTAAGATTTTTTGTCCTTAGTTGAACAAGGTCAAGAGCAGCCACTTGCAAAGGAACATCCTCTTTTTCCTCTGCTTCAGATGTGTCTTCTTCTTCAGCCTCCTGCCCTTGTTCATCTAGAGAATCCTGACTGAAGACAATGTACATAAGGAATGCCATGGTTTCCTCAAGCACTCTGCACTTTCTGGTGTGCAAGTTACAGTTGAATTTATATTGATCAGGCAGGCTATCAAATCTTCTATTCACATGGTACCTCAGCCTATCAATAGAGACAATATGATTTATATGCACAAAAACCTTTTCACCTTCCACAATTCTTCCTGCCTCTGTCAGTTCTTTGAAGGTATCCCAATGGTCTGAAAGAAAATCTTTGTGATGCTCCAGTACAGAGCTCATTGTGAACTCCATGTTGAAAATACTGTGGTATATGTGGAAGTTCCTCTGAGCCTTGCATTTGTGAAGAAACTCAAATAGGAGCAAATCTGGAGACTTGTCCTCTTCTGGTTCCTTTTGTTTTGTGATGGAAGAATCAGCATTCTGCTCCAGTCTCTTCCTTTTGCCTGTTCCAAAATTTATATACATTGAATTCTATATGCTGACATATGCAATTAGGGAATGCATAGGATATCACCAGATAATTCCTTCATGAGCTCTCATGACTCACCTAGTGATTGCTGTGGTCTAATAATACCAGCAAAAAAGTCCAGAGATTCACCAGTGCAACTCCAACAGCATGGAAAAGGGAAAAAAAGGTCAGAATTCTAGATTGTTTTCAATGTTTTTTGACATATATTTCTTCCATCCATTGGATTTTTGATGTCCAAATGTCTTCACTCAGCTCCACCCTTCTTGTTACATATTCAATTGATACTGTCCAAGAATGTGGTAAATCACCCAGGAATTTGATTGGAGATGGATATGAATAGAACCTAGAAGTTTGCAACAAAATGCGAGGAGAGTGCTTTATACATCTCTAGATAGCCCATATCACATTTTGCTGCAAATTTCTGTTGTTGACACATTTCTCATGAAAAGCTTCACTCAGCTTTAGCCTTTCTCTTGCATATCAACTCATACTGTCCAGGAATCAATGAGATGAACCTAGTGTTTGATTTGACATGGATATCAACAGAACTAGAGAATTTGCAACAAAATGCGAGGAGAGTGCTTTATATTTTCCAAATGGTCCCACATCGCGTTTTCCTGCAAATTCTTGTGTCTCTTTTGGTTCTCACTTCTACCTCATTGTTTTGCTATCTTTGGCCCTGTGGAATTCTTCCTTGATGATGAGAAATGTTTTTCCAGTCTGGGTGGAGTGTGCTGGGTAGGAAGGGATCAGAGAGAGAAGGAAAAGGAAGATGCGAGGGTCCTGGCAGGGATGAAAGATTGGGAGGCAGGGGAGGGAAGAGTGGTTGTGGAATTGATTATGAAATCATGAATGGCACAAGTTCCAAGGCATAAAGTGTACGTTTCACATGTGCCAAGTTTCAAACTCCAAGAGATCTGGATCCCATCCACACGTGTGAAAAACGACTACATTCCACACGTGTGGGATTTAGTAGCTGCCTTATTTGTATTTTGCACTTATCTTTTCCCTCCTATCTAATCTATTCTGTCTCAGCCCTCTTGCCCTCCAATCTTAGCTCTCTTGCCTCCCTACCTCCCTACTCTGCAACATCAGCATCCTAACCAGCAGCACAGGTTCATCCCCAGCACAGGGTACTCATCAGCAGCACATCACACCCACAGATAGATTTCAGGTCAGTATTAATGGGTTCTTCCCTCAGTCTCTGCAATCTTCTTGCCTACCATAGAAACAATCCATCCTGCATGGAAATGCATAAACTCAGTCCATATTTTATTTAGTTGTAAAGACAGAGAAATCACTGTAGGAATGCAGATCTTCAAGTGTGATACTTGCATGTGAGGGTAAAACTGTACTTATGGGTTCTTCCTTCAGTCTGTGCACACTTCTTGCCTTCCATAGATTCAATCCATCCTGCATGGACATGCAAACACCTTCAAATGAATGAAGGAATATTCCAGCATGCTGCCTCATGAATTTGCAGGAAAACGCAAGGAGAAGGCCTTAGGAATTTCAAACAGCCAAAATCGCATTTTGTTGCGAATATTGAAATGTTGCTTCATCCACCCCTGTCATTCTGGTTTTGTGACTTCCATAGTTATCCATGGCTGTACTCTTCTTGCATAAACTCCATTCATATTGTATTTAGTTGTAAAGATAGAGAAATCACTGCAGGAATGCACCAGCATGTCACTTCAGATATTTGTGGGAAAACACGATTTCGACCTGTTAGGAATTTTAAACTCTCCATATCGCGTTTTATTGCAAAATTTTCAATGTTGCTTCATCCACCCCTATGATTGTCTTTTTGTGTCATACCATGTTCTCCATGGCTGTAATCTCTTTCAATTGCTTTGTATGCAGTTTGTCAGAGTGATGGCAAGAACCAAGTCAACTGCAAGGAAAGCTGGCAAAGGGCCAGGGCTTGCAGCAACAGCAGCTGGGGCAGGTACCAAGAAATTTAGTGTGCCTCCAAAGGGAAGAGCTACACATGGCAGGAAGGGTAAGCCAATGAGCCTGCTCCAGCAAAAGGCCAAGAGATTGAATCATGGTGCAGGTGTGCTAAGGGAGATCAGGAAGCAATAGAAAGCTATAGGCTTTGCAATCCCCAAGGCACCTTTTCAAAGACTGGTGAAAGAAATATGTGATAGTTGGCACCTTGGGTTCAGGTGGAACAGGACTGCCATTCTTTCCTTACAGGAAATGGCAGAGGATTACTTAGAAAAATATTTTGAAGATGCAATGCTGGTAGCAGCCCATGCTCACAGGGTGACTGTGATGGCCAAAGACTTCAACACTTTGTCCAGAGTGAGATGGAGGTATGACAAGCTTATTCATCCTGTGGAATGGCAGGACATAAAGATGAGAGACATATTATTAATTCCACCTACAAGGAAGTTGAAGGTAGATGAGGTTAAGGTTGTTGAAGTAACCCACTCAAAGAACACCAGAGGGAAGGCTGCTTATGAGGAGTAACTGAAGCAGCAAATAAAAGAAACAAAATCTGTTATAGATGTGGAGATTGGAAAGAGGGAGTTGCAGATACAAAGAAGGTTGCAGGAGCTAGGCCCTAATATAGTTGTCCATATTGAGGATGAATTTTCAGTGAATGATTTTGACTTGACAAAGCCATGCTTGGCAGCATCGGCTCATAAGAATGAGTATTGCTCAGATACTATCATTCTTGCAATGCTCTAATAAGTGTTTATTATTTTACATTTTTTGCAAAACAATCCTCCTTGTACCTCCTTTATACCCTACCCTAATTATTTTTTGGTCCTATGCAGCATGATGAGAAGCTGGCTTCACCCCTCTGTACAGCATACAGTCCATATTATTGATCTTGCCATTTGTTCTAAGTTAAGAGATGCAAAGGAAACTCCCATCGGTATTTCCAATTGGTTCAGACACTGCAATTTTGAAGTTATCGATGTTTTGCTACTTTCATACCATAACAGGTATGTGGGTGACTGCTTCTTTTAAGATTCTTCTTTGAGATTGAGAACTCTTGTAGCCTTTGATTTCCTAATGCTTTTTTCCTTACGCAGTGACCACTGGAGTTTTGTTTCTATTGACATCCAGCAGAAGCAATGATTTATATTCAACTCTCTTAAAAACACACATAGAGAGCTGAAATCGTAAGTGGTGTGTGTGCTTTTTGAACTTAAAAATTCATTAATTTGATATCATACTAACTAAATTATATGTATTGCAGTTGTATTAGATGCATTACATCACTGTCCTCCTAATGTCTCTCTTTTGGATTCAATAGAGCCAATAAATCTAGAGGTAAAAAGTCGTTCCCTCTACTGATGTCTATTTCATGCTATGCCTTTGAACTTGTTAAATAATTTTGTTTTGTTCAGATGTTAACAGTTTCTAACATATCTTTCCAACTGTACAGACACCACAACAAGATGATTCAAGTAGCTGCAGATAGAGAGTGCTGATTAGTGCCAAATATCTACTTTCAAGCTATTTTGAGAAAGAACAGCTAGACCTTGTAAGAAAAAATAATTTTCATTTAGCTTGAAGATAATTGATAGTGATACAAAGTGTTCTAAATCATCATATGCCATTGCAGATGAAAGAAGATAGCTTCAACTCAAACTATGTATATAATTTTAGAGCTCATACAATTTGGAAGTTTTTGAGCTATGCCTCCCCCAAGCTTATTGTACCAGCTACTGTCGAGTTGGGTGAGAGCTCTAAAGTACGAGAAGGTGTCATACACCTTGATGCCACAGATGAAGCTAATGTGGTGCCACAGGAACAAGGACCTAGTGCTGATGAGGAGAAGCCACAGGAGCAAGGACCTGCTACTGATGTTGTTGAGGAGAAGATGGAGCAGCAGTAAACAGATGCTCCTGGGGCAGTAGAGGAGACAATGGAGCAGCACCAATATACTGTATAGGACAGGATGGAGCACAGCAGAAAACAGATTCTCCAAAAAATGATGATAGAGAGAGCTTGGACCATGTAGAGCAGCCTCTGGATCAAGCTGTATATAAATAGAAAATGGTTGTCAAGAATATGTTCTACATGTACAACTAAACACTTCTATACAAAATTTTACTTGATTGAATACAAAATCTTTGTTTATGGAGTCTGTGTTATCTCAATTTTCAAATTTTCAATGTCTTTGCATTTTATTGAGCTCTCTCTTATTTTGAGCACCTACAAAAAAGCAATATGAATCAATAGGGTAAAGTAAACTAATAGCAGTGCTTAATGAGACTAGCATAAATCAGATGGTGTACCTTTTTATTATTGTAGATAAATAAAAAGTCGTTTAAAATAGAACCTTCTGTCTCAAACAGAATGTCATTGCGCAATTGAGCTAGGGAGCAACATTCTCTTAATGAGATATTGACTAGCACATCACCATTCTCAACAACATCAATATCAAGAATTTATTTTCTGCACCAAAAGAATCTTCATCTTGATCCATTGGGACTAGTTTTGTGCCTAGCATTTGACTGCGCTTATAATAAAAAGAAAAAATAAAATTTTGTGATGCAACCATGTACTTCAGTGAAACCTTCACTGGAAAGGTATTAAACAAGTCCACAAAAACTGTGAGAGGCATGCATAAAGAAATTTTTATTATCCTTGTGGCAATATTGGGACTCAGAGCTTTCTGTACTTCTTTGAAAAGCTTGGCCCTATATGCCTCTATAACACTAGAATGTGGGTGAGGCCAATCCACTGAATTCCATGCCGGAAGGTCTTGTTTCCTTAACACACCATGTGTCTTAGCATTGTCCAGCAACTGATAAAAATGATCAGTAAAAAATATACCCGATTCAGCTAGCTCTATTGCACATCAACCTTGGTATTGTTGTTCTCCTATCGATCCATGCAGAACATCGATAAATCCCAGAATACAATCGATGTTTTGCCATGTCTCATACGATGAAGGGTATAAATCTGAAATAAAACAACACAAGAATGTCAATAAGACAAGACAATTTCTTTATGCATGTACACATGCTGAATCAAAACTTCTTTCACCGATATCTTCCCTCTGGTGATTTTAAAATCTCGTACTCTTCCCTTCCATGATGCCAAGAAAATGTTTTTTGTCTAGGGTTTTTTTCTTTTGCTAGGTTGCATGAGCACCCATGCTCCTTTCGAAACACTAAACCTTTCCCAAGTTCCTTCCATTTTGGCTGTACTTGAATTCTCTACCGAAGAAATAGAAGAAGCAGGTCGACGGGGTAAGGATGTGTGGTATAATTCTACCTTCATAGCATTATCATCCATAGAGCATCTTCCACAAGGACGGCCATGGTTTTTATTCACCATGGAGACCTTCTAAATCTATAACAATAGCAAAGTAATGTAAACAAGATAACAAATTGAAGTTTCAAGAAAGAGAAAGTGGGTAGACAGACACTTGACAAGAAACATCTTACTCTATGCCAAACAGGATCAAGGGAGCAGTTTTGGAAAAGAAGAGGCTGCTGCACAATGAGGCAGTGGTGTAGAATGGTAGACCTTTCGAAGGAAAGGCGGCACAACATTTCAAAGTTCAAAGGAAGGTGGAAGCGGGAAGGCCCTTGTCAGATAAAATGTCAGACTAGATTCTATCTTCTTGTCCAAAGATCTTGTGAGAATAAAAAACCAATCTCCACATTAATGTAGCACGCTTGTACCTACATAAAGTATTGTTTCTATTTTCTATTTTCTCTTATTTTCATGAATTTCCAACGTTACATTGGGCCTCTATTGATTGGTTGAGAGCTTATTTTTCCAAACCGTAAAAGGCCCCAAAATGAGCTCCCTTTTTTCCTAATGTTTCCCCCTCTTCCCCCCCACCTCTTCTTTTTAAGTGCAATACCCCTTCCCCCTTCCTACCTTTATTCCTTCCCCCTTACATTAAATAATTTCCCCCTACAAACCATACTCATCCCTCTTATTTCTAATCCTTTACCCCCCACCTTCTATAATCTTAGCACCTTTATGCTTTCCCCTTCTCCCCATTACATTTATGGGTAATACTACAATATTCTTTTATTGTAACTTTTATTTTACTAATTCTCATATAACCCCCCATAGAAACCCCCCTATAATTTCATGCATTTTAATTGCACTTTTTTCCACACTTTTTCCCTTAAATGGATGTCTTTACACTTAAACATATGCATCGAGCTTTGTAGGTTATGGTTAGCTATTATTTTTATTGTAACTCTAATAACAAGGGAGGGGTGTTTATGACACCTGTCTTCCCAACTAAAGTTTAACTTGGTTCTTACCATGTTTTTCTTGTTGGATGGTGGCAGGTATGCAAACTCCCTTCTTTAATAAAAGTGATGCTTTCTACGACTTATCAAAGTGCAACCTTTTGAAGACCTTTTGACAAAACATTAGCGTTCAATATTTTTCATTAATGACAATTGATCTCTCTTTGGAGCTACATTGTTTTCATTTCACTATGGAAAGGGGTCTTGTCGAGTCTAAAACACACACATAATGTTTCCCTTGCAACTTTGGACGGTTGCACATAGTACATTTAAGTCATTAAGGCCTTCTTGCCTCTTGACTCACATCTTTGCTTGCTAAGCAATTCTCTCTTTCCCTCTTACCTTTTTGATTTTGCTTTTGTAGCCCAAACAATTCCATAGTAGCCTCCCAAAAAAAAGTCTTCTATCCCAAATAATTCCTAGGTTAGCCCACCTTCCTCTTCCACCCCGGTATTGCTTTATCTTTCTACCTACCATAGACCTCTTCTTAAACAATTGCCTTCGCTTGTCGAATTTCAAACTCACCATACTCTAATACATCCTTTCCACTCCTTAAACAACACTTCTATTCCTCTTCGGGTAGACAATAGGTCATCACACTAGGTGATGACCTAATGTCTCACTTAGTGTGTTGTATCCTACTGGGGTTAAGTTGGGTACACACACACACACACACACACACACACTTACTGTCCCTTTCACACTTTACATTCAATTTACTTTTGATCCCTTCCCCCTATTTATTTCCATGTTTAATTTCCCTCCCCTCCCCCTTCCTTTTTCCCTTCCTTCCCCTCACTCCCTCTCTAATTTTTTCCTAGTTTTCTCCTTTATTCCCCCTAATTTTGCTTCAATTAATTCCTAATTCTCCCTATTATTTCCATTTTTCTATTTTGCTTCACTTGTAAATTTTCCCTAAATGTTTTTCTAAATTTTTCTTAATTTTTTCTTTACACACACTCTCTCTCTCCTCTCTTTCAAGCCTCCTCTCTCTCTCTCTCTCTCTCTCTCTCTTCTTCCCCCTCTCTCTTTGTTTTTCACTCTAACCTCTTTCTATTTTTTCTCAAACTCTTCCTTAAGTGTTCCCTAAATTTTGTTTGATTTCTCTAATTTTCCCCTTTTTTTCCTCTATAATTTTACCCCTCCCTAACTAAAACCCCCCTTCTCTCCTTAACCAACTCTCTCTCTAACCTTTCCCTACCTACCCCGATTACCTGCCTGCCAACTGACTCTTCCTTTGCCCTTCCTTCTGACTAAGCCATTCTGGCTATCTATACCCCCCTACTAGTCTCTTTCTTTTGCTAACTCGTTGCTTTTTACTCCTCACGTCTCCTCCTGACTCCTGATTCCCTACCTCATTGCTCATCCCCATGGCTCCCTCAAATCCCAAGGCTCTTCACTCCTCTTTGGTGGAATGCTACTATCTACTCCTCCCTACTTGCACCTACTACACTACCCCATTCGATCCGATCCAACCAAGCAACTTATGTCCAAGGAAAAAAATGATGAAGTTAATTCTTACAATGGACCTAATGAGGCTAACAACTTGCAGAGTTACTAACAGCTATACGGAAGGTATCCCATGAGGATGGCAATGAACATAAGAGAAATATTGCCTTAGTCTCTGCATCAAAATTCATTTTCTGAGCCTGAAGCTGGCTGAAAATAATATTGAATTCATTCAAGTGAGAAGCAATGGAGACCCCTTCCTTCATCTGCAGCTCAAACAACCTCTTCATGAGGTAAACTTTATTAGAGGCAGTTTCCTTCTCATAAGTGGCACACAGTTTCTTCCACAAATCTTCTGTAGTCTGCTCATTTACTACTGTGAAATAAACTAACTCTGCAAGATGAAGTCTAATAGTAGACTTTGCTAATGCATCCAACTCATTCCAATCATCCTCAGACATATTTGCAGGCTTAGCTTCAATCCCTGCCAAGGGTTTAATCTGCTTCTTTTGAATAAGCACATCCCTTATTTGTTCTTCCCACAAAGAAAATTTGTCCCATCATTTTTTAATGCAGAAAAACTCCTTTTCAGACATGGAAGAGGATGCCATGATGCAAATAACGCAAAATCCCAAATGCTAGTGCCTTAAGAGAGAATCACACCAAATACCAGGTGCACCCAAATGTGTATGCCACAATAGAGTGAAATATCACCAAAACTCAAAGCTCAAAGCATCTGACTCATGTGCATATACTATGCATCCATATGAGCAAATCTGGCCCAAAAGAAAATGCCAATAAGTGCCAAATGACTCAAGCATAAACACCGTCCACTGGCATATGCATCAATAATATCTCATCCAAGAGAGCATAGCACTATCAGTGCATCACTTGCAATGTGTCAAAGCTGTCCCTCAGCATAAAATAGCATCCATGTGCAAAGCGTCCATAAAAAATAGCATCCCACAAGGCAATTTGGGCCTATCAGCGCATCCAACAAGGACCGCAATGCATCCAAATGGCCTATAAATCATCCACTGCAACCCAATGCATACCACGAATGAGCGCACACTGCTCAAACTGCAACCAGAGTGATCTGCATAAGGTATGCTCAAGAAATCATAGTCCCACGGTAATGAGCGCTACTAAAAATAGAACCTGAGATGCCTCAAAACATGGGTGCCATCGCATAATTGGACTCAGCAAGAAAATCTGCAAATATCTCTCTTCTGCCAGAACTCCAAAATCCCAATCGATGAGTGAGAAATGGGAGTCAATACTTATCCACTGCCATGTGGCATAAATCTAAGCTTTCAAAACATTAGTATGAAAAATGCATAACAGAGAGACGAAATCGAATACACAGAGATTTATAACTCTGAAAATCCTCCACCGAATCACACAAGAACTAATAGGTAGGGGTTTTTGGGCGTCCGGAACGCAATGGGACAAACGGTTTTGGAAACCGTGGCCTCAATCACTGGGTCCAACACACGGACTGAAAAACGTTTTTTGAAACAGAGATGTTTGTAAACTCCACCGGAGTGTGAATGATGAGCAACATAGAAGTTTTAGGACCTCTTGAGTCCACTGGAACTGACAGATCTGCAAATGGTTGCTCCAAACTTGAGTTCCAACACCTGGGCAAAAAACGCAGGAACTGACACAGTGACTCAGAAATCCAATGAAATGATCCCAGATTCAAGAATGAAGGTGTTTCTGAAGTAATGTGGACACCAAAAGCAAGCAATAGTTGCCTCTACAAGTCAATACGGAGTCTCTGTCATCGAACGGAACAGGGAAAAGCTCAAAAAATGACTTTTTCTTTGAAACCACTTAACAGGCTCTCAAAACCACTTCGCAAAGCCAAAGTGACTTTTACAAAGGTTCCTCCAAGGTCTCTGCACACTCGGATGCAAGTAAAGTCGCCCACAAAGCTTCCCAGAGAGCTTCTCCTTCCTCCCACAGAGCTGCTGAGCTTCAAAGCATTCACGCACGCTCAGCTAGATCACCCGGGCTCTGATACTAGTTGAGAGTGCTCTCAACAGAAGCAAGAACGGAAGAAGGAGAGAGAGAGACAGAGAGCCACACAAGTTTTGGTGGGTGCAGAACCACCCTAATCTTCTTTTTCATTCATTTATATATGTGTTTGAGTATTGTACATAACTGGGGTTAAGGCACAGTGACCTTTAACCCCACATTTTCCTAATAATAAATCTTTTCTCCTATATTAGATTGGTTAATTCTACCTACATTAGATTGGTTAAATCTAAAAACTATTAGATTGTTTAGATCGAATGTCTTCCCTCCCTTCCCCCCCTCCTCTCTATTCTTCTCCCTCTCAACCCCTAACTACTCCTCTCTCTTCTAACCTTCTCCTTTTCCTAATCAAACCTCCTCTCTAAACTACTTCTTAACTATGATCCCTAGCAAATTTCCTCGACTATATCGCTCCCCCTGCCCCCCGCATTCGTCACCTCCCCGACTACCTCGCTTCCCCCACATCATCTCCTTTATATATACACTCTCCTGCTAACCCTATCTCCACCTCCTTTCACTACTATAGCTGCCTCTAGTTTGCATGTCTTCCTCGCTCCATCAGATGTACAACGTGACCATCTTTCATCGTCATCTGATCCGGTTCCCCCTTCAAACCAGTCTTGCTGCTACATGCTCCTTTCGACTCACTGAGTCACCGTCTGTCTCGGCTGTCCCACTATCTTGCTGCCTCAGCTTAGCCTTGATTGCCCCGCTTCTAAACTGTCTTTCATAGCTTCATGCCCCTTTTCAATCACTGACATGATTTGCCTAGTCACTCCCAACCTTCTTACTACATAACCCATAGTGCAGCCACGGCTTCCAGCCATCTGCAACTGCCATCCTTTCAATGCCCTCTGTAGGTCCGTGCCTCTATGCAGAATTTGCAATAGTAGCTGAGCAACTATGGTATTGATGGCCACAATAGTTAAATCAGATGCCTATCTTGCTATGCAGCAAGGTCCAAAATGCATGGTCTACCATACCCCAATCATAGATGACTGCTGTATTCGATGGCCTGCATGCTACCACCCTGTGCACATTTTTTGTTTTGGAGTGTTTGTGCGTACAAAATCGCTATGTAGAGAATGCCATTTGCCATTGCCTAGGTCATGGACAGATCAAATGTGCCTATTACTTTATTACACTATTACTTCCACTTACTACCCACTTTCTCTTTTATTCCTTCACACTATTACTTCTATATTCTATTGCTCCATTACTCTTGTTCCCTCCTTACCTTCTAACATCACAATACTTCCTCCACACTTCTTCAACCCCCCCCCTTTTTCCACAACTGTCCAACATCTATCCCTCTATAACTATAAAACTCATTCTTAATCTCTCCTTTCTACTTGAACACTCTTGGATTTACATTAAGCTTGATAAGTTTATGGAAAAGTGTTAATTTTTATTGTGACTCTGATAACAAGGGAGGGGTGTTTATGACACCTATCTTCCCAACTAAACTTAAAACTAGTTCTTATTGTTTTGCTTGTTGGATGGTGGCAGGTAGGCAAACTCCCCTCTTCAATAAAAGTGATGCTGCCATCGACTTATCAAAGCTCTACTGCTCACATTTCCTCTTTTGAAATAAATTGTTCATCCTTTATTGATGCTACTTCATTTTTTGCGGATGTTTATTGCAAAGTTTATCTATTAAACATTTCTCTTTCCTACTCCAAATTTGTCTACTCTTCACTATGGAAAGGGGTGTTGTTAATGTCTACTACACACACACACGCTTTCCCCTGCAACTTTGGTCAGTTGCACATAGGACCTTTAAGTCATCAAGGCCGATATTTGGCTTTTTGACTCGCTGATCAACTTGGTTTTCCTCTTTTGTATAAACATTCTTCTAATCCTTTTCTTGTCCTTCTAGAAATATTCATGGGACGTTACAATCCAATCCATATCTCTCAACAACCCACATTGACTCTCACTCCTGCCTCCCTAACATTTAAGTCATCATGACCTTTGCCTTTTTGACTCCTTTCATTGCTCTTATGAGCAACATTATTTTTTCCACTTACCTTTTAAATTTTCAGCTTTTTAAAGGACTCTTCAAACCCGAACAATTGTTAGAATTGCCCACTTTCCTCTCCTTGCATATTACTACTATGAAGACCTCAACTTATTCTATTTGCTTCCACACTACTAAGTTCTGACCTACCTTACTCAAGCACATATTTCCCATCCCTTAAATTTTTCAATTCTCAGTACTTCTTAACCTCTTCGGGTAGACAGTAGGTCATCACACTAGGTGATGACCTATTGTCTCACCTAGTGTGTTGTATCCTAATGGGGCAAAGGTGGGTACACACACACAGACACACACACACACACACACACACACACACACACACAATTCTCATTTTATCTTTTGTCCTTGCAAATTACTCTTCTTTCCTTTTAATTCCTTTGACAACCTTTTTTTAAAAACTACCTCTCCCCTCTTCCTCTCTCATAATTCCCCCAATCTCTCTCTACCCTCTTCCTCCCCTTTTGCCTAATTTCTCCTATATTCCTCTCCCTTTCCCAATTTATCCTCTCTCGTCTCCCCTACTCTAGCTCTTACATTCTCCTTAATTATTTCTTAATTTTTTTCTTAAATTTTCATACTCTCCTTTTCACTCCCTAGCTTACTTATTTTTTCCTAATTATTCCCCCCTTTCTTTTTGCCTAATTGTCCTTGATTAAATTTCCCCTAAAAATTCTCCTAATTTTTGTTATTTTCCTAATTCTGCCCTAATTTTTTGCCTATTGGTTCAGGTTTTTTCTTAAATTTTTCACATTTTAATTTATTCCTTATTACTTATTTTTCTTACTTTTTCCTACCTAGTTTTTCATATGAATTTATTCCTAGTCTTTTTACCTCTTACATCTTTTTTATCTTCACTTTTTTCTAATTTACTCCTTAATTTTCCCCTCTTTATTTTCTTTCCTTTCTAACTTAGTCTTTTAATCTTTTCACCTATATTAGATTGGTCAATTCTACCTACATTAGATTGGTCAAATCTAAAAACTATTAGATTGTTTAGATCTAATGTCTTCCCTCGCTTCCCCCCCCCCTCTCTATTCTTCTCCCTCTCAATGCCTAATTACCCCTCTCTCTTATAACCTTCTCCTTTTCCTAATCAAACTTCGTCTCTAAACTACTTCTTAACTACTATTCCTAGCAAATTTCCTCGACTGTATCACTCCGCCTGCCCCCCACATTCTTCACCTCCCTGACTACCTCGATTCCTCGATGTTGTATCCTTTATATAAACACTCTCCCGCTAACCCTCTCTCTACCTCCTTTCACCTACTAGCTGCCTCTAGTTCGCATGTCTTCCCCGCTCCATCGGATGTATAGCATGACCATCTTTCGTCATCATCTGATCCAGTTCCCCCTTCAAACTAGTCTTGCTGTTGCCTACTCCTTTTGACTCACTGAGTCACCATCTGTTCTGGCTGTCTCACTGTCTTGCTGCCTCGGCTTAGCCTTGATTGCCCCACTTCTAAATTGTATTTCATAGCTTCATGCCCCTTTTCGATCACTTACATGATTTGCCTAGTCACTCCCAACCTTCGTACTACATAGCCCATAGTGCAGCTGTGGCTTCCAGCCATCTGCAATTGCCATCCTTTCAATGCCCTCTGTAGGTCTGTGCCTCTGTGTAGAATTTACAATAGCAGCTAAGCAGTTAGCTCAGTTAGCTCCATCTGTGCCCTCTGTGCCTATGTACAGGCAGTTAGCGATGACTCAGCTCCCTTCATGTGACTTTCTGTGCCGCTTTGCTGGCAGTGTAGTAGCTAGCTAAGCCTAGCTCATTCGGTTGCCCTTCACCCACCCTTCTCTCAATGTCCACGTAGCTTAACTGATCACAATGCTTCCCCTCAACTTTTGAGCCTCTTCATTTCATTTTGCGACCTCAATAGGAGTCCATATGTTGAAGAACGTCTTCGGGTCCCAAGCCCTTTCATCGATTGTTGTGCTTCTTCCATTGGACTCACAGGTCCTTCAAAACTTCCTTTCTGTTCAATTAACAACCCCCCCCATTGAAACTTCTCTTGTTTTAATTAAACTACCCTTCATTTTTCACGTTTAATTTTCCCACCTCTCTTAACAATCAATCATTTTTTGATTTCTTTCCAACCCCCCCTCCCTCTTTCTTTATTTCTCTCTACTTTTTTGAAAAATTCTTTCTTTAAAATTTCCCATTCATTTCTTTTTTTCATTTAATTTCTTTCTTCTTTAATTGTTAATCCTTTCTTCTTCACTCTCTTTACATATTTTTATTTTTCTTTTTGTGCATTCCTTTCTTTTTAAGTCCTAATTGTCCCTATTTCTTCCTATAGTTTGCTTACTTCCTTACTAATGTAGGCTTTACTGTTTATTTAACCCTCTTTGTTTAACCTTTATATCATCCTATAGTTCTCTCTTTTACTAGTCCTTAATTAAAAAAAAAAGACTTAAGCTATCACCCTTCTAACCCTTATCTTCTATTTATACCACCTGCTGCAAGTTATCCTCTCGTTATCCTACCACCATGTTATGCTTTTCACACTCCATTATTCTTTTCCATCACCTCTTCTCCCCACTACCCCATTACACTTACCACCCACTTTCTCTTTTATTCCTTCACACTATTACTTCTATATTCTATTGCTCCATTACTCTTGTTTCCTCCTTACCTTTTAACATCACAATACTTCCTCCACACTTCTTCAATTTCCCACTTTTTCCACAATTGTCCAACATCTATTCCTTTATAACTATAAAACTCATTCTTAATCTCTCCTTTCTACCCGGACACTCTTGTATTTACATTAAGCTTGATAAATTTATGGAAAAGTATTAAATTTTATTGTGACTCTGATAACAAGGGAGGGGTGTTTATGACACTGTCTTCCCACAACTAAAGTTAAAACTAGTTCTTATTGTTTTCCTTGTTGGATGGTGGCAGGTAGGCAGACTCCCCTCTTCAATAAAAGTGACGCTGCCATCGACTTATCAAAGCTCTGATATTTCCCATTGACTCTCCTCTTGTAGTACTTAGGACTACCACTCTCCTTTTTGTGGTCCCCCACCTATATCTGTCCTCCAATTGTAATGTCCAAGTGTCTAAACAAATAGTATAAATGGAACCATTAAGCATTTCTCCACTATTATCCATCAATTAGTGGGCCAAGGCAAGGTAAGTGTGATATAGGAAAAACTTTGGATAATCCCCTCAATCTTCCCTCTCTCTCAAAAAGGTCCCCAACTAGTATCTTGAGAGATCTTTTACCAATCTCTCTCATTAACTCTTCCTTGTAGTACTTCTTAACACTAGTCCTCTTTTATGGTCCAAATTCTGTCTGCCTCCCAACTACAATGCTGTAATAAATATAGTATAAGTGGATGCATTATGCATCTTCACACCACTATCCATCAATTAAGAAGGTCACCAGATCTCACCTCCTATTGATACTAGTCGCTAGTAGACAAAGTGGTCCTTGTTCCAACCATGTAGGCAAGGGAATCCATATGTGTGTGTCATAATTACTATCATGTGTCTTGGAATACTTTAAAATTTACAAGGTGGTAAAGATATCAAGCATCCCCAAGGCAATCCTAAATACTCCAATTATAGGGAGGTCAAGGCAAGGGGAAGTGTGTGTGTGTGTGTGTGTGAAGAGAGTGGGAGAGAAGTAAGGAGTCTCACTTGCAGCTTTCTCACATACACAATGGGGGAATACACACCAAGGTGGAGGCTGAAAATAGTTTTCCTCTTCTTAGTTGTGAAAGCCCAAAGAACTCTAAGTACAAAAGAATAGGTGTACCCTATATGTGGGTCTCAAACCAAACTCAGCTAACTAAGGTGGCATACTAACTGAGCCACTAACTAGAGTACATAAAGATAGCTGTCATCCAGCTATTATTCATGGGCGGTGTACCAACCGCATCTGCAGCTAACAAGTTGGTGACATAAATGTACAACGGCCACCCTGGCGTATCACAAGTGGAGCTCGATATCTCAATACTCCCCCTCGAGCTCAATCCTAATTCCTGCACACCAAGCAGGTCTCTGAACTTGCGCCACTTCTCTACACCCAATGCCTTCATGAATATGTTAGCTACCTGATCCTCTATGCTGACATAAACTAGATCAATAAAACCTACTAGAACCTTCTCCCACACATAGTGATAATGCACCTCAATGTGCTTTTTTCTAGCATAAAAGACTTGGTTATTTGCCAAGTGTTTACTGGTCATGTTGTCACAATAAATGACAACTGGCCCATCTGTAGACTGATGCATATCATAAAGTAGCTTATGCAACCAAGCTACCTCACATGCAGCCATTGCTGCACCCCTGTACTCAGCCTCTATGCTCAACAAGGCAAATGTAGGTTGTTTCTTACTGCTCCAAGTGACTGCAGCACTCTTAGAAGAGAACACATATCCATTGGTAGATCGTCTATTAGAAATACTACCAGCCCAATCAGCATCAGTGTATCCATGCAATTGTATCTGAACCCCAGTCTCATAAAATAGTCCATACTGCAATGTGGACTTCACATACCTCAGTATGTGTCTAGCTGCATCCAAATGCGATTTCCTTGGAGCCTGCATAAACTGACTTACCAACCCAACATCATAGCTCAAATTTGGCTTGGTAATAGTCATATAAATCGAACTTCCTACTATGCGTCTGTACATAGTAGGGTCTTCCAGAAGCTCACCTGCATCTATGCTAAACTTCACATCCTAGTCAAAGGAACTGAAATAGGCTTACAGCCTGTCATCCCATATTTGGACAACATGTCCAATCCATACTGCCTCTACAAGAGCCATATCCCACTTGTGGGTCTAATCACCTCAATGCCCAAGAAGTAATGCAGCTCTCCCAAATCCTTCATCTCAAACTTCTGCTTCAATAGCATTTTCACATGAAGGATATCTTCATCACTATCACCTGTGATGATCAAATCATCAACATAAATAACAAGCAACATAACGCCTTTCTCTGTTTTTCTCACATAAAGTGAGAAATCTGCCTTGGAAATCTAAAAGCCAATAGTGACAAGATACTATCCTATCTTGTTAGACCATGCTTTGGGTGCTTGCTTCAAGCCATACAAGGCTTTTTTCAACCTGCAAACAAACTCAGGATGAACAGCATGAACATAACCTGGTGGCTGCTCCATATAGACCTCTTCTTACAAATCACCATGCAAGAAGGAATTCTTTACATCCACATGATGTAAAGACCATCCCTTTGATGAAGCCATAGCAATGACTGCTCTTATAGTTGCCATCCTTGCAACCGGACTGAATGTTTCTTCATAATCAATGCCATATGTCTGTGCATACCCCTTGACAACTAATCTTGCCTTGTATCTGTTCACAGAACCATCTGCATTGTGCCTCACCTTATAAACCCACTTGCAGCCAATTGCATTCTTGTCTTTAGGCAAAGGCACCAATTCCCATGTAGCATTTTCTTCCAAGGCATCCATTTCTTCATCCATGGCTTTCTTCCATTTTTCTTTTCCCATGGCTTGCTCAAAAGAAGTGGGTTCTGGTTCATGTATCACTTTGACCATATAGGCATAGTGAATGGCTTTAAATCCATCATATTTCAGCCTATCCATAGGATACCTAGCTCTGGTAGACCTGTGCAAAATAGGCTCACTACCAGGTGCTCTCAAAACATCCCTTGTCTTCCTTACTCTAGGTGTAACAACATAAGGAATACCCAACTCATCATCAAGGCTCTGTTCTGAGCCACTGGATTCACTATCCACATAAGAGTGACCTACATTCACATCAACCATGGCCTGATCTATTCCTATTTTCCTTTTCGTGATACTTGCATACCACTATCTGCATTGCTTTGAGGAGATCCTCCTGATCTCAATCTGCCTATCCATAACGAAGTATGTGAACCACTGCTAGAGGACACTACACGTCCAATAATATTTTGTGATTACTGTTGTGAATTCTGTGCAGCATTACCATTTTGTGCATCTACATCATCAATCACATTTACTGGTTTATACCAGCTGCTCATCTCATCAAAAACAACATCGCTACTGACTATAAACTTACAAGTAGAACCATTATAGCATCTATATGCTTTCTACTATAGAGAATAATGAATAAAGATGCATTTCCCAGCTTTTGGATCCAACTTGGATCTCAACTCATCTGGCACATGAACATAGGCAATGCAACCAAAAACTTTCAAATGAGAAATATTTGGTTTCCTACCAGTATACATCTCCTTTGGCATCATGCCATGTATTGCTGCAGTGGGAGTCCTATTCATTATGTAGACTACTGTAGCAACTGCTTCAGCCCAATAATAATCTGGCAGGTCTTTTTCGTTGAGCATGGCACGAGATACCTCTCCAATATGCCTGTTTTTCCTTTCTGCAAGTCCATTTTGCTGTGGGGTATGACTGCATGAATATTGTTGCTTTATGCCATACTCCTGTAGGAACCTTGCAAACTCATTTGAGAGGTACTCTCCCCCTCCATCTGACCTTAGGCATTTTATTTGCAAGCCTGTTTCTTTTTCAATCATAGCTTTAAAAGCTTTGAAATACCCAAACACTTCACTTTTCTTTGTCATAAAATACACCCAAAATTTTCTGTTGTAGTCATTAATAAAAGTGACAAAATAATGACAGCCTCCAATAGATGCAGCTTTAGTAGTCCACACATCAGAGTGGATTAATTCTAATGGCCGAACATGTCTAGGAAATGGTTCCTTGCCTGTTTTCCAAATTGACATGCTTCACATATTATGCATTTCTGCAACCTTGAACTTAGGCAATCCTGCAACAATATTTTGAGCCTGCATTAATTTAAGTCATCGTACATTAACATGACCAATGCATTTATGCCAGATATCAATATCTGCAACTACACCAGTCCCATGTGCAAACATTGCTGCACTCAATTCATGCATGTCTGCATCTAACGTAAACATCCTAGCCTTCTTCGTCCCTTTTGCTATCAAGTGACCTTTATTTTTCATATCCTCAACAAAGCATCCATGATGATTAAATCTGACTTGCAAGCCCTGCTCAACCATTTGACCAAGAAAAACCAGGTCCTTGGTGATATTCAGGACATGAAATACATCAGAAAACTATTTCTTTTTCCCATCCTGCATAAACAAAGGAATTTTACCAATCTGCACAATAGGATGTGCAGTATCATCACCAGTCTCCACAAATCTTGGTCTTTCCATTTTCCTTGCATCCTGCATCCATTCTACATGACCTATCATGTGGTTTGATGCACCAGAGTCAAAATACCACACATCATTTCTTTCTTTTGCACTTGTCATAGAATTGGTCATGTGCTGCACCATAAACAGATGCTCATTTCTGTCATCACCCTATCTACTAGAGGATGCATAATTGCCTTGCTACAATTTTCCAATCATGATGTCATTTCAACATTGTTGTTTGCATTTTGGCCTCTTTGCCATCCACCACGACCTCTTTGGCTCCTCCTGCCTCTAAAGTTACCATGTCCTCCTCCATAGGACTGGTTTTCTTGAATTTGCTGCATATTCTGATTTCTGCCACGGCCTCCAGATCGGCCTGCTCTACCTCTGCCTCTACCTCTTCCAGCATTTGAGTAGAAGACAGTTTCTTTTGAAGTTCCTCCTGAAGAAGATGCACCACCATTTCTTTGCTCTTCAGAAATTAGAAGAGCAATCAACTCTCCAAAATCAAAAAAATTCTCACGGACGTCAATGGATGTCCGGGAACTCTGCATAATCCTTTCCTAGACCAATTCAAGGTCGTAGAAACTAAATCATTATCTTCCACTGGCGACCCAATAGAACCAAGTGCATCTGCAATATTCTTCACCTTCATGTGGTAGTCATTGATGCTCATATTTTCTCTTTGCACATTATGCAACTCCTGCTTGGGCTGCATTTTCCTGGCTTGTGTATTTGTGCTATACATTTTTGTCAAAGTATCCCATGCCTCCTTCAGCGTGCTTGCATCCTAAATATGCACAATCATAGAATCTGAAATACTGATAGACAGCTAGTACATAACTTTTCTGACTCTCTTATGCCATCCTTTAAATGCCTGCAACTCCTGTTGATTGGGAACATTAGGAATAATTGGTTCTTATTTAGCTCCAGTAATGAACTCCCAATAGCCTTTTCCCTTGAGGAAATTCGTCATTCTAAACTTCCATGCTTGGAAGTTGTTCTTGTCAAGCTTTTTAGTGACTATCTGTGAAAGAGCATCAGATGCCATTACAGAACACTGCAAAAATATTCTCTCACTGCAAAAAACACAACTTTTGCCTCATAAGGGCAAATCTGCAAAACTGAGAAAAGTGGTATTTGACCACACAATCACTTCCTAGTGACGATTTTGCATTAATAGGCAATAAGAATGATTTTGTCACTCCCAATATCTTTGCGCACAAGCATATGATGCAATTTCTGCAACAACTTTTCACTGACCTGCAGAACAGTGGTCGCACAACAAAAACAAGGCGCATTTTTGAGTGCTTGCGGAAAACTTCTGCCACCAAAATGGGCCCCGAAATGGCCTCGAATGAAAAAAATAATGTCACCAAGGGCTATGCCCATTACTCGCAGCATATACTGCCCTCTCGCTGCACCGCGAAGGGCGTCCGAATCTGAGATAGTGCACTCTTGCACTTTCTAGCTATGCTACTTGTAGAGATTTGCTCCTAAACTCGAAAAGGAAAGCAACACTGATCCTCTTACCAAGACACTGCGAACTTGGTTTGCCTTTTTTGAGCTCCTTACCACGAACCGAGCTCTAATACCATGTGAAGAGAGTGGGAGAGACGTAAGGAGTTGGAGCTCGATATCTCAACAATGTGTGTGTGTGTCTGTGTCAACATTTTGGGGGGGGGGAACTAGGGCAATTTGTGTAGCCACCATGAGTGTAAGCAAATAAGAGACCTGTGTGTGTGTGTGTGTGCCTATGTGCGCGCGCGCGCGCGCGTGTGTGTGTGTGTGTGTGTGTGTGTGTGTGACATAGTAGTAGACATTAACAACACACCTTTCCACAATTTGGAGTAGGAAAGAGAAATGTTTAATAGATAAAATTTGCAATAAAATCCGCAAAAAATGAAGTAGCATCATTAAATCTTTACATACAAGTTATGGATTACTAGCAAGATGAACTTTTGATGCTCCCTTTTACATGAGACAAGCATTTGTATAGAGATGAAAGTTTCAATCATGGTTTTGCTTTGTCAATGGTTATATTTACATCCATTGCTTAGCTATCTTTAGCAAGGAGTAGGAATACTAGATGTGAAACCCTTCTACTACAAGGGAGATGATTCTTACCCCATTGTTGTAGGATTTGTTTTGATGTGCATAGATGTGGGCATGGATGGATGTTGACTAATTTTTCCTTAAGAACGATCTGGCAACTAGCGACCCGTATCAATAGGAGGTGAGATCTAGTGACCTTCTTAATTGATGGATAGTGGTGTGAAGATGCATAATGGATCCACTTATACTATATTTATCACGGCATTGTAGTTGGGAGACAGACAAAATTTGGACCATAAAAGAGGACTAGTGTTGAGAAGTACTACAAGGAAGAGTTAATGAGAGAGATTGGTGAAAGATCTCTCAAGATACTGGTTGGGGACCTTTTTGAGAGAGAGGGAAGACTGAGGGGATTATCCGAACTTTTTCCTATATCACACTCACCTTGCCTTGGCCCACTAATTGATGGATATTAGTGGAGAAATGCTTAACGGTTCCATTTGTACTATTTGTTTAGACACTTGGACATTACAATTAGAGGACAGATATAGGTGGGGGACCACAAAAAGGAGAGTGGTAGTCTTAAGTACTACAAGAGGAGAGTTAATGGGAAATATTAGTGGGATATCTCTCAAGATCTACTTTGGAGACTTGTTGAGAGAGCGGGAAACTTGAGAAGAGTACCGAAGGAGTACCCTCTCTCTAACCCACTTACCTTGTGTTGTGAAACATAGAATATGAAGGCTTCCTTTCAGCCTCTTGAGGGACTATAGAGAACTGAGAGAAAAGTGTTCAATTGAGATGCCCCGACCTTCTACCTTCTCCCTTCTCGACCCCTGACTCCTCATCATGCACCTTATTTAAAGTCCCCCTCCCTATTTGCGCTTCACTAGTTACTCCCACTCGCTATTCCACACGCTCGACAATGCCTTTTAGCCTAATCCTTGGATCTCTGGCTCCATCCCTAATCTTTGCCATTAGGCTCCCTATTGCCATCCAATTCGTGGTTCTTTCACCCTCCCATTTGCCATCCCGTTGGCCTTTTGGTTCCTTTACCATCCGGTTCGCCACCCCTCTACTCACTAATTTCCCTTCTTCTTTACCCTCTCACCCCTTATGTTTCAGTTCACAGCCTCCATCTGTGATTCGCTGCCCTTTGTCTTGGACCAAACTTTCGTATTGTTGCACTGACTGCTAAGTTCCCTTTCTCTATGGCCTCTTGTCCCGCCTGTGGCTCCTCAAAGTCCAGCAGCCCTGTGACTCTTCGTATACTCGCAGCCCACCCTTCTTCCCTGAACACTCATAACCTTCAACTGCTGTCCCGCTACCTTCAACACGGTATCCAACTACCCCTACTAGTCACTACGCTACCCACTACAGTCTGCAACCCCTTCTCTGTCTGCCTCCTTGGCATTTCCCGCTTACCCCTACGTATTCTGTACCTTCTACTCCCCTCTAAACTATTCATGCTACCGCTCGCCCTGCACTCTTTGCCAAACTTGCCCTCTGGCCTTACTGCCATAGTGCTCTATGAAACATGACTAGCACACAACCCAGCTCCACAGTCTGCATGACCACCACTGTTCGATGCTCCACAGTGTCCACATGACCACCGTGGATCACACTGTCATACAAGTTCCAAATCCAAAGCTTCCTTGTTTTCTTTGTTTACATCTTTTCCCCTTCCTCTCTATTTAATTGTGGTATACATCTCCTTTCTGATTATTTATTTTCATCCTCCCCCTCCCTCTCTAATTAGATATAACACCCCCCCCCTCTCTATATATGTATTTTTACCTCCCCGCCCCCCTCTCTAACTAAATAGATCATTTAATAAAAATGTCCCCCCTTAGTATACTCTCTAATAAATATTCTCTACATTCTCTCCCTCATTTTTAAAGTCTCCTTCCACCTTTCTTCCCCCCTCCCTCTTCTCTTTCTTGTCCCCCTTCTCTACATACTTTGTTCCCCTCATTGTTTCCTCAATTCTCTTTTCTATCTTCCCAAAATTTTTCCTTCTAGTATTCCTTAATTTTTACAAATAATATCCAACCCCCCCTTTTCCCCCCTTAGTTCTCTATATTAATTTGTATCAATTTTACCTCTAATTTAAAACATAGGTTTCTTGGTCTTTTCAAAAAAATATATCTTCTAGCATCACTATTCCTCACCCACACTTCTTCCATAAAATCCCTCCCTGTCCACACTTGTCTCATATACCCTCCTTCTATTAAAGTTCAAGTTTCCTCTCTCCATAAAACCCACTTCTCTACCCAAACTTTCTTATATTTACATTGAGCTTGATAAGTGTACGGCCAAGTAGTAATTTTTATTGTGACTCCAATAACAAGGGAGGGGTGTTTATGACACCTGTCTTCCCAACTAAAGTTGAAATTGCTTCTTACTGTTTTGCTTGTTGGATGGTGGCAGGTAAATAGACTCCCCTCTTCAATAAAAGTGATGCTACCAATGACTTATCAAAGCTCTACTGCTCACATTTCCTTTTTTAGAAAATTGTTCATCCTTTAATGATGCTACTCCTTTTTTTGGATGTTTATTGTAATGTTAATCTATTGAACATTTCTCTTTCCTTCTACAAATTTGTCTACTCTTCACTATGGAAAGGGGTGTTGTAAATGTCTACTACACACACACACACACATCTACAAAGGTCTTGCATGTTAAACAAGTATTTTCATACAATTATATAGTCCTTATGATCGCACTATATCATGAACTTATAGCCGTAGCTTGACTTTATAGGTTGAATGATTAGGTTAGACCCTAAAGTGACATTTACGCTACAAGAGTAATGATAAGGCCTAAAAAGACTTAAGAAAACTATTTAGCTATAAGGACAAATCATCAACACCTGTACAAAGAGTGATGAGAATCATGAGAACTATGAAAGAGCTATTTTTCCAAAAGATACTATCAAATCATTATAATTTCCAAAAAACCTTAATAATATTACTTTTCCAAAAGACCTTAATAATTCTATCAAATCATTATATTTTCAAAACAATAAACTTTGTTCATGATAATAAAACCACCCAATGAACATGCAAATACAACTTCTGCATGTAACACAGACAACAAGATCTTTGTAGAGAGAGAGAGAGAGAGAGAGAGAGAGAGAGAGAGAGAGAGAGAGAGAGAGAGAGAGAGAGAGAGAGAGAGAGAGAGAGAGAGAGAGAGAGGCAAGGAGCCCATTTACTTTATTATCATGCCACACGATAGAAACATAATTTAGGATTCTAATCACTACACACTCCAACATGTTTCCTTCATCCCAGCATCATTTTTGTCTATAACCTTCATCTTCCTGAAGAAACCACATGATTCTTTCCTTGATTGTAAACCCATCTACAATAGCAATTGAGGTGGCTGACGATGTAATCTTTTTCGTTCAATTAAAGTTTAGATTTGCTTGTCCCACATTTCCCATCTTGCTAGATAAGTCATGAAGTAAAACTTTTAGTATTGCCCATTAATCTAGGGGTAGTACATCTCAAAACTTGACAAAACCAATGCATTTGATAAATCTACCTTAATGTCCTTTGGTTGAAGAAGTTCTCGAAGAGAAATGCAGAGAACCAAAACCCAAAGTATTAATGGTTAAGATATTAAATCTCTTCTTTAACCCCCTTTTTTTAGAGCCACCAAACCATACTTATTAATAAGTGGTAATTCTACTAAAGGACACATAAGAGTAATGAATGAAGCCTAGTCAAAAAATGCAAAATTAAATGGCGAGACTTTAATTACATAGATTATTGCAATTCACACTAGAAAAGAAATCATGAACCATTCTACCAAAGTATGTTCTAAAGGCTAAAATCCTTCACGACCTAAAGCATGAAGTTTCACACTAAAAATCCAAACTAAGCTTAACTGTCTTCATGTTGCTCTTAGCTCACTAACTTAGAGTCTTGAATTAAAGAGTGAGAGGTTTTGTCTTGGATATTATGGTCCTTGTGACATATATTATGACCCAAGAACTTTCTTTTATCCACAATTCTAAAACTATATTTTTCCTCCTTCACTATAGCATTAATTCTATACATATTGGGCTTATACCACTTGCAATGCAATAAGATAGTTGAGAATGAGCCAAAATCTATCTCCAAGATGTATTGGATATGACCAAAGAAGCAAAGTTTAGCAAGAGTTGGATTTCTATCCTTTGCACTACTCTAATAGGTGCCCCTAACATTGAGAAAATAATATTAATTAATTAGTTGGGGGAGGGGGGGAGAGGGGAGTAGTATATAATGGAAAAATATTTAACCATAAAGGGGGGAGCAGGGGCAATAATTAGTCTCATGTGGAGGAGGGAGAGAGCTTGAATTAAATAAAAGAGGGGGGGGGAGGGGCATTAAAGAGGGAGGGAAGTGTGAGATTGGGGAAGGGGTGGACCACTTATGAAAGGCATTAAAGAGGACAAGACATCCCAAAGGGGGAGGGAGATGGTGGAGGATTTATCATACTATTATAAGGAAAGAGGGAAATAATTTTATTTAATAGCCTAGTGGTAAGGCTCACACTTGGTTTTAAGTTCAAATCTTGGTTTTGGGTTCTTGAACATTTGGGGAAGCCCCCTTGGACATAGTCTATGGATAAAATATAATTAGCTATGGAGAGACATAGGTTAATTATTGCATGAATAAATTTAGCCATAGAAAAACCTAGGTTAATTAAAGTATAAATAAATCAAGCCATAGATAAACATAGGTTAATTAAAGTATTAAAAAATCAAGCCATAGACAAACATAGCTTAATTAAGCCTCCATGCACCAAAACTAATTAATTAATTGAATTTGGTAGGAGAGGTGAATACGAGAAGAACGCTTTACCTTATTCATGATCATGCTAGATAATGTTGCTATAGACAATTTTATCTTATGCCTTAGTTTGATATTTAAAAGTGAAAATATATAAACCTTCAAACACCTATATTGACAGAAGTTCATTATAGATACCTAACTAGGACAACAAACTATTGAAAAGAAACAATTTAAGGGATTTAAAAGAAAGACACACACGAGTACTACTTAGCTTTTCCATGAACATCAATCTACTGAATTATAATGAAATAATTAGTTTAATACTTTTTGTTCTCCCAAATCCCATACCTAAAATGCTTGCATATATTCATGTATCTAATAAGTACATAAGTAGAACAACATAGCATGTTGATAGAGCTAAAATTTAATTAAATCCACATTTATTTCAAGCTCACCTAGCCTTAGTAGAAAGAGAGGCTAGCCATGAACAATCCAAGGGTCATGCCAGAAGACTTGGAGCTCTCGTGGAGTCGTGCTCTCTAGAGGATGTTTCGGTCACTCTTTTTAGGGCTGCTCACTCCTCGGTCGACTCTCCATGGGAGATATCTCGTAGGCAATCGATTCATCTTCTTTATAGACCACCAAGCATTGCTTATTTGATCAACAAAACAATTGGGTCAGGTTGTACCGAATCAAAAAGTGCCTTGATAATGGGACCTTATTCCAAGGGAACATTACCAAAGCAAATGAGATCAAGGCAAGCACAATTAGTCATGGTAGTCAAGATGAGCCATTGAATGGGAATAGTTTCCAAGGGACTGTTACAAATTAAATCAGGATTAAAACCACAATCAAGTGTAATCATGAATGGAGGAAACACCAAATCACGCCACAAATTCCCAAAAGCATGTAGCATTAAATGGCTATGATGGATGATGAGACGTGGGTAAAGGAGGTAGTGACCTTGTAGCTAATGGATAGACATTCACAAAGGAGCTCTAAACTCCTCACAAGTCACTGCTTAAGCTTTCTGAAATTTGGGCCTTCTTTTTTTGTTTCAAGAACTATCTACACGCAAGCTCTCTTTCCTTCACCATGCCCAAATTTACAACCACAGAAATCTTTCAACAACCCCCATCCCAAGAGGAATGAATGATGAATAGCCCCTCCAAACGGAAAGGTCTTATAAGAACGAAGTACAACAATGAAGAAAGACAAGGTCGACCAATCAAAGAGAATTGACATCCAACCACCGTCAAAATGAAGATGGCCATTGATAGCACTCACCTGGCTGTATCTTACGGAGAGTTCTAAGAGCTCCCATGGAGGTTATTATTTGACTAGGCAATTCAAAGCCATCGACACTTACGATCACCGTCAATGAGGTAGAAGTGGCCTCCACATTCAAACCACCCATACAGAAGATGAGTCTTAGAAGCCAATGAACTCTGAATGTGACAACCTCTTCCTAGAGGGAGCTTGTTTCCAAGGCTAAGGCCAAGGATCCAAAAGCCAATAATTTTGGATACTGACTTGTCTAGGCTTAATTTGATGTTGAAGACGGCGGCTGTAAGAGGACAAGTGAATTGGGCAAAGCGTCTAACTTTGAACATGAAGACCAAGTTGTCAAGCTTAGGGCAGGCAAACAAAAGGCATGCTGAATGGGCACACACCTATGCCTACACATATGAGGGGGTGAATAATATCCAAGCAAGCTTATAAAAGTTTAGCGTTGAGGCTACTTTGTGTCTGTGATCTTGTGATTAGAAAATTGAAAATTCCACCCAATAAAGGAAAAAGGCATTTGGATTGAGAAAAAGAGATTGGACCCACACCATTCGATTTTGATGAGCTTCTGACCCTAACTAGAATGTGGTCAACCTAGAATGTGTAAATACTTGAGCTTTAGAAAACTAGAACACATTTTGTCATGCTATGTAGACGTACAATCCACTTTAATTATTCAAAGCTTGAGAGCGAATCCACCAAAGCTCCGAGAAGGGAAAATTACGTAGGGAGAGCTTCTCAAAATTTGCATCGAAAGTTTGAAGTATAGACCAACATGAAACACCGTCGCTGCAGCGTTCATACAACAGTCTAAGAAGGCACGGCAAACTCCTATCTAGCATTGAACCTGTTTTTCTTTCTGGCGGGAATCACCCGAACTCGTATATAGCTCGCTTCTCTGGAACAAGCGGCTTGCAGCGCTTTGTGTTGCACGTATGACCTGATTTCGCTTAGCGAGGATATTGAAGCAAATTATACATAATTTTATAGTAGAAACTGCTACGCTTACACCAATCCTGTGGCTGTAGTTTAGTGGTAAGAATTCCACGTTGTGGCCGTGGAGACCTGGGCTCGAATCCCAGCAGCCACAATGCGTGTTCTGTCCTTTTGGACAACACCTTAAACGTTTTCGGGACCTTTTCGGTAAGCTTTAATTCATAGTGGCGGCCATTAATGTAGGACATGTGGAGACCTGGGCTCGAATCCCAGCAGCCACAGTGCGTGTTCTGTCCTTTTGGACAACGCCTTAAACGTTTTCGGGACCTTTTTCCCAAGGACAACGGTAAGCTTTAATTCATAGTGGCGGCCATTAATGTAGGACATTGGTTTTAAGTCTTACCCATTGTAGGCAGTTTTGCAAAGTTCAACGTTTTCGGTTTTTGCGACTTCGAGTTCAACGTTTTCGGTTTTCGCGACGTTGTCCCAAGGACCAACCCACATTATCCTAGTAAGCTTTATAGTGTAGCCATTACCTTTTTCCCATGTAGCTAGTAAGGTTAAGTAATCGTATGGTTTCTTACTTTTGTTTGCCTTTCCTACCAACCTATGTTATCTTAGTAAGCTCTATGTCTGGGCGTTATGTTTTTCATATGTAACTAAGCTTCAAGTAAGATTCTCATTTCCTTGTTTCCTATTACCTTGTCATGGCTGTGTCATCATAGATTAGCCATAGTAGGACCTTTCCTGATAGTAGGGCCTTTCCCATTGACCCACGTTAGCTAAGTTAAATTTTCCCATAGCAAGGCCCTTAGCTTTTTCCCACGTCACTAGTAAGATACAAAGTTTTCCCACAGTAGGGTCCCTACTTTTTCGATATTCCTAGCTAAATTATCTAAGACTTTCTATGGGGACCTCGACTTCACAATCTTAAATCTATTGCAAGACTACACCAATTGAACTTAAATCAATTACAATTGACAATCTATCTACATTGAGTAGACAAAAAAAAAAGTCTTGTTTGCTAATCTGGTTTTCTTAACTGTGTGATGTTTGTCAAGTACAAAAACTTTTTTATAAAAAAGTTTGCTATTAAGAAACAGTTTGAGCTCCTTGAAAAATTCAAGCTAGCAATACCTAGACAATATTCCATGAGTTATATGCTCAATTCCAAGATCTAAGCTTGTACTTTGAAACTCAGATAGGTGCACAAGATGTGAGTCCTCACTTCACACTACTCTATCTCTTTAGACCAGCTAGGTGGCTTGGAGACACTAAGCCTACAAAGAGTCTAAAACCAAGATTTGAAATAGTTTGAGCTCCTTGAAAAGTCAAGCTACCAATACCTAAATAGTCTTCCTTGAGTCATATGCTCAAGTCCAAAACCTAAGTTCGTACTTTGAAACCAGATAGGTGCACACGATTTGAGTCCTCACTTCACACTACTCTATCTCTTTAGCTAGGTGGCTTGGAGGCTACTTGCAACAATTTGTGTTCATCAACACTAACTATGAAGGAGACTAAATGCTACTACTAAAATGCAAAGAAACTCTACAAGCCTTCGATGATCATGAAAGTGAGGTGTTCTTTGATGATTTCATATGGAAATGCTCAAACCATCAGCTCACATTAAGTGACATTTTCATGGCTAAGTATGCTTCCAATACAAAATAGCCAAAGGTAAAAAAGGGAAGTTAAAGAATCCACAAATCATACAGAGTATAAGCTTCAACCAATAGGAAGATCCTACATGCTTCTACCTTAAGGAATGCAATTTTTTGGTGAGCTTTTTCAAGCAAGGCAAGCTTTTTGAACACTTACAAATTTTGGCAAGCTATTAAAATTTAGATTCAGAGGCAACTTTCCAACAAGGCAAGGTTTTTGTAAAGTTGGAGCTTTTACTGAGCTTTTAAAATTTAGATTTAGAGGCTATATTTTTTGTGAGCTATATGCCTACACACTTGGTAATACGGCCATATTATGCAACTTGATTTTGCAACAACTGCCAAAATCACATCCTTGGTGCCCAACCCCTATCTTTATAGCCTCATCTTATTGGATTAAAGCTTGATATAGACAACATGAACAATCACATGCCAACATGTCTATACCCACACTAGAGATTCCATCTTGGTGTAATTAAGCATCTCATCAAGTACTCCACATTAGCATACACAAATCTATGGGTGTTTAGAATGGTTGGAGTCCCATTTATGGGGGTTTGATCTCCTCCCCCAAGTTCCTAGAGATCAACCTTGAGTTCACATTGGAAGAAACTTCCATTCAACGATAATCTAGATGCCTCATTGACCTACATAATACTCTTAGAAAATCAATTACGTGATGATCCCAATATATCTACCTATGTTGCACAACCAATATAGGCTGATTACTTGTACTTCTCTCATGAGATTTGGGATACATATGAATACTTGTTTCACTTGTCCATTGATGATCCTCCTCCTCCTTACCAGGCAAAAAATGTATGCCTCGGCTCTAAGATTGATGAAAACAATTGTTTCTACATAAAGTGCTCCCCTAAAAATTCAACTTTTGCATACATTAGTTTTAAGTAAAATGGAGCATCTAGGCTTGTATACTACTATTGTTCCACTAATTTTGACCATAAACATGACTTTGTTTTGATTCATGGCAGTAAAGTTGTGACCACTAGAAGAGTTGTCTAGTCACAGCCAGGAGGTGGCTTTTGCTTTAGCAAAAGCCACTAGAAGAGTTGTATGGCCATAGCCAAGAGGTGGCTTTTGCTAGGTGAAAGCCACCTCTTGGTTGCCTGGCCAAAGGACTCTTCCCGACCGTAACTTTCTCGCCATGACGTGGAACATAGTCGTGTTTATAGTCAAAATTATTAGAACGACAGTGGTCAACAAGCCCAGATGATGGTCTGTTTTATTTAAAAATGATGTATATAAAAGTTGACCTTTTAGGGGAGCATTTTATGTGGAAAGGGTTTTTTCATCAATGTTAGAGACGAGGCAAATTTTTTTGCATGGTTTAGGATGCAAAAGCCACATCTTGGCTATGGCTAGGCAACAAAGTCGCATCAAGAATTAAGTCATGATATGCATCAACCCAAGGAGATTCATTGGAGGGTCCTTGTAATCATGTTCAAAGTCCTTACATATGTCAAATATTCACAAGCAAGTCATTTACGTTTGTCAAGGTAGTAAGATCATACCAAAGCTTCACATGGTATCCATCTAGCACTTGCACAATTCCCATAGTTTGTGTGCCTATGGGTAGGATTAAATGGGGCTCTTATATGGGGTTGAAGGTGTTAGATCTGCTCAATTCCCCACACTCATGAGGACCAATGGCCCATGGTGCTCAAAGTTGTAAGGCCCCCATTATGAGGAGAAACCATGTGTAAGTTGGATGATCCTAACTTGCATGTCAAATGAGGTCTATCTTATGACTATTGATGGAATAAAGGCGATGTATGTGGGCCTAGCTTGCGAGTTAGGTAGGGCAAGTAAGCTGGTATCAAATCAAGCCAAATCTCTTTGAGTGGGAACTTGGGACATTTATCAGGGGCCCTAATCAATGGTCCTTAGCCATTGGAGAAAACAAATATTCCTAAAGGAAAATTTCCCAAAAGATTCCATGTTGGACTAGTAGAGTTGGTCACCTTGACAGGCTATAAAAATGACACCCTCCCAGCTCCTATCATTTAGTTAGAGATATTCCATATACTTTGAGTTCTTCACCTGGTATGTATCTAGATCACCATTTAAGCTCCACTGTGGGAGTGCACAGGTGGATATAGTGCTGACAATCGTACTACTTGAGTATAGAATGAGATAATGTTCTTCTTTGATTTGCTATGAACACTATTCTTTACTAAGATTCTATCCATCGCATCATGTAAGTTTACAAAAGGCCCCCAAAAGTAGCCGGTTACCCTATCCTAGAACTAATCTAGTTTAAGGCTCTCGAATTGCTTTTCAGCTCCAACCCAATCTATAGATATGCAAATTAGCAAACCAAATGGTTGACCAATATATGGTTGACCTCGCTACACACAAGGAAAAAGCTCACCAATTTCATGTGCAAACGATATAGATAGCTAGCCGGATGGTGTTGGCAGTACTTGCAAGAAATTGGTAGAGATATCGATAGTCCAATGGCATTGCTCATGGCCTACACAGGGACAGTGCTTTCAACATAGGTGGCATAACAATTCACTCAGCTTTGCACCTACCCTTGGTTTTTCATAGCCCAACAAATCTAATAGGTGAGAGGCTAGATAATTTTAGTGTGCTATGTAAAAACTTAAAACTATTCGGCAACTATTCGGTGCTAATTGGTTAGATACTGTTGAACATCATTGGCACTAGAGTCAATCAATCAAACATAATTACATAAAACCATTTAGTGGCTTGGATGTTATCTTCTGTCGTGATCTTTGTCAAGTAATCCCTATTAGAGATGCTTGGATCTTTAATAGCATATCTCACCCAATGAACCCCATTGAGGAATCATATCATTGAGAAGCTATGCTTTGATGCTTTGAGCTAATAAGGACAATGAACCAAAAAGATAGTACATTCATAGAGGTGTTGAATAGGATTTGAATTGGCTAGCAAATTGACACTAACTACATGAACAACATCTTTCAAAACAAACCCAACCCAGACATTGAGGTGGCACACCTCTTCTTCATGAATGATAAAAGAGAAAGCCATAATCAATATATATTCAAGAAGCTTCCTAGAGCACCTCTATTAGGCAAGCAATCGACACAAAACACAAAACATGCAACAAACTTGTCAAGGCACAATAGGCTTACACAAAAAAATAGCCTTAAAAAATAGAATGATAATTGAGGTATGTGTAGGAAACATAGACATTGGTGATGGGCTCATCAATGGAATCAATGGAATTTTCCAAACCATAATAATGATTGAGCACCAATAAGTCGTCTAGATTCTCTTCCCCAACACAAACATACGTGACACATATATATAATGATACAATCTTCCCAACATGGACATGACTATATCAAATGATAAAAGAATTCCAAGTAGGAAAAAATTCTCTCAACATTATTACGCATAGGAAATGCCCAATACAATGGGAAATAATAGAGCTATACATAAATCTCAAGGGCTGGCCATGGAAAATGTCCATTTAGTCCATAGAGCATTAACACCCGTGGGCTCAAATGCATCTCTCTCTCTTGGATTGCATTTCTAGAGCACTTATTTGTACTTAATAAATTGGAGCATCAACATATAAAAGTTGATAGTAATGTTCTTAGAGAAATATCATGGCTAGCCAGAGGGAAGATGGGAATGCTTGCAAAGAGACATGCCAGTGTGCAAGAACTCTCACATAATCATTGAGTCTTTGAATAATATCTCATTCAATGCACACAAAGATGACATTCTAGCAAGAAATAATCTCATGTTTGCCAATATCATATGCCTACAAGAAATAGACACTTGAGAATCAAGATTCTCTACTTTGCCCACCTTTGCAAACATGTCTTGCTTTGGCAGCCTTGGGATTTTGCTTCTATACAAACCAATACAATAACTCATCAACAATACAATAGTATCAAATCCCAATATTGAATTAATAAGTGCCACCTTTGAGAATCAAAATTTTAAGGAGATCCAAAGAATTGGCATCTACAACACACTAAAAAGAGCATCAATCACTTAATTGGAATTCTCCAAGAAGCCCTGATAAAAGTAGACAATAAAAAACCACTAGTCATCCTCACGGACTTCAACATCGACCTCCAAAACTTGACTCATGCATATAGCATTTCATCAATGATGCTTTAATAATCTCATGTTTCCAAATGATCAACAATCTTCTTTTGTTTAACAAAAGAAATGATAAAAAAATTTCCAATCAACATTAGATCAAATTTGGACGAGTATTAACAATTGAGGAGCACTATTTGGAACTACCTATTTCTACTAGTTAGGCCATTCAACAATTTATATTCTACTTCCAAAAGAACAAATTCCTATTTAAACAACGTTTTCTTTGCATTATCATGTGTATCTAGCAAGAGACTGATAAAACACTTGATCACATTGACTCATGTCTAGAACCCTCTATCGAATCACATGCAGAGATCATTGACTCTTTTCTTTAGACAATTTACAATGCTACAATCATCAGCAACATGGTAGTATCTTCAAAGACATATACCAGCACATAAAGAAGCTCAATGGACAACTGGATTGTTCAACATTGTTACCTTGAGTGTTTGCAAAGCACACACCCTAACAAGACATACACTTTATGATGACTGCTAATTCCATATATGATAAGAACAAAAGCATATAAAGGATCTATCTACCTTGAGCAATAGCTCAACCATAGCAAACAGAAGTACTGACCTCTCAACAACAATCAACTTCATATCTAAAAATGTTGAAATTTGCACATCATTTGGATCTATCCATGACCTAAAAGAACGATCTCTCACTTCATTAAAATTCTAGAGAAAATAGTGTCCACAATAGACACCACCCAACAAATAATCCTACTTTGAGGCTTGAATATTCACATTGAAAAAAAATACATGGATCTAAGCTCTCACAAACATACTACAAAAAAGAAGTTTTATCCCTCTATGAGCCTAGCTCATATTTCCATAAACATAAGTGTAGAAACATCGATCACTTTTACCTTCTACTCCCGCTACTAGAATGAGCATTACCACACTCACAAAATAGGTCAATTACTTCTAATTTTCCTATGACCTACACATCATGTAGACTCTAGTAGCTTATCTGATCACTAATTCTATACAAGAAGCTATTTTGGAAAACCCACATCAAACATTGAAAATGAAAAGAACATAGAAATAAATGAACCATAAAAAAATATAGAAAGACTAGCGTCAGAGAAGACTCCACAACACCCTCTTCAAAAAAATTCTCTTTTACTCTTTTTTCCCAAATTGGTAGCATAAACTTATTACAATGGTACTATAGGCCATATATTCATAATAAGAAAAAAAAAGAGATCTAATCATAATTAAAAAAGCTTCATTTTACTAAATAAACCCCCAGAAGATTGAACCCTCACAAATACAACTGTAGATAAAAAAGCTACATTCAAGTGCATATTTGTTTGAAAAAACAATAATATGATAACACACATAAGGATGAACTATGAGGTACACAACAAGAGCTACAAAATCCTCAGATCAACAAACATGTTCCTAAAGGATGATAACATACAAAGGAATAAATCCTCTTCCTTCTTTGTAATAGCTTCAAATAAAGTCTCGAATGCTTCTATTGCACTTTGAAAGCCCCATGAATATCAGTGAGAAAATTCCATATGTCCTTTGTAGCAAGCAATTACACACCAGCCATTACACACCAGCCAAAGCAACTTCCAATTTCATTTCTTAGCTAGCTCATCATCGATACATTCATCACACTCATGTAGGAGATTTTTTCTTTTCTAAGATCAATCAACAATTTACATTTACCAAAAACATAAGTACATACACCCAATGCCCTTCAAATCTATTTTCTACCAAGCACTAAAACCTATTGATATGAAAAAGATGAGCTATATCCTCACAAACAAAATTCCACACTACCAAATTTTACATCCTTTTCATGTAGATGGTAGCTTCAAAAATCTCCATAAATACCCATCCCTAATACATAGCACTTCATTCCAACTAAGATTTTTAGACTCCTTTGTAAATTCCCATCCCTGATACACATCACTTTCTTCCAACTAAGGCTTTCAAATGTCTCAAAAACACTTTGCTGCTCGTAATAAAAAATAATGGGAACGAGAACACAATCAATTACACCTGATCACCTCCTAGTGGCACCTACATTATATACACAAAATCAAACCTACAATCTCAATTCTGTTGTCAGCCAAATTGCATGTGTTGGGCTATCAAACAAGAATAATTAGCACATGTAAGAAATCTAATACAACCCAAATTTTGATCTCAACCAAATTACATGTGCTTGGTTATCAAACTAGATTAAGCTTAACTATCATAATAGAAATGTATGTCACAGTGACTCATATAGCTCTATTCATAACACTTCCACATGAAAGATACATTAATACCTCTTGTTTGAATCTACTACCATCACCTTTGGCTTATACCCTATGCATTTCACAAAGATGGGCCACAACCACTACAAAGTTAATATCGAATAGAAATCCTCATAATTAATCCATTACTATTCAAATAGTCTTCAAAGAGCAAAACAAATAGACTGAATCTAATACAACCTACATTTTATTATTTGACGAGTGTAAGAAATCAATCACATGGTTTTCAAAAAAATGTAGAACACTTACCAGATTCTAAGATTCTATTTTATCAAAAAAGGAAACAACTTGCTAGAACATAGGATCCTCTTCCTGAAGGATCTTATGCCCCTAATAATGAAACAAAAATGGGGGAAAAATCAATATCATGGCATATTCTTCTCTCAATGTATCATAATACAAGGGATGGGCACAATGGTCATGTTTCTTTCTCACATGGTGCACTCCATTACACCCAAATATTCATGTTCATATAATATTCATATGATTTCATGGGATAATTCCATAATCACCAATGGGTTAAGCTCATATAACCATAGTGACAAAGCCACCAAAAGTATATCCTCTATCCTCTATCCTCTCATCTAATTATCATGAGTATATGTCCATCCCATATTGTTATGCTCTCCGATTCAAATTTCCAAAAGTTTTCCAAGCGGGTTCAATAGACTCCATGGAAATCAATCAGCTCTAATAGAGCAATACTATAATAGACATAAGGTGACAAAATTTTTACAAAGTGAAGTCTCAAGTTCCAATTAAAACTTCCCAATATTCAAGGTCTATATAAATCTTCGAATGTAAATATTGTTTGTTAAGGTCATCAAAGTTTTGACAAACCCCAAAGATTGCAAGGCTTGCCAAGTGTGTGTGTGTGTATGTTTAGATTTAATAATCCTATCAATAAATGAACCATACAATTAATTTGATCATTTTGATAAGTAAAAAATGTTGCATATGAGAAATGGATTGAAATATTTGAGAATACTAAATTGAAGGAAATTTTGACAATGTTGCAATCAAAAAACTAGTAGGGTCCTGAGCTAGAGGTATAATAACTCTACCACCATTGGCTAAAGGATGAGAAACTATGAATGATTAATAAGAATTTTTCTTTATATTGAGTTTGTAAAAATAAGCAAAAAATTATTACAAAAGTGTTGAATCATTTAGGTAGTCCAAGCTCCGATGTTAGGGTTCACTTGCTTGCCACCATCTAAATAGACCATATGTTAGAACAATATAGCTTAATTTGGGAAGATAGGTAATGCCTGTGCTCTCTAGCTTGTTATCGCTTTACTTAGGAACAAAGAATTTCCTACAGATTCTAAGGTAAACAAATGAAGGGGGGTAATCCACATCCCTAGAAAAAAAATTAATTGAATTAAATATGGGGGTAATCCACACCCTTGATTTAAGACGTAAATGTTTAATAGTCAAGGTGGAGAAAGCTAAAAGAAAGCTTTAATGAAGAGAGAAAAAAAAGGGGGTCCTCCTCACCTTCTTTTAAGTCATTAATAAACGAGTAAATGAGTAAAATAATTTTAAAGCAATAATTAAAGATAGAAGGAAAATTTGAGAGCCTCAAAATATAAGGGAGAAGAAACAATCAACCCCTAAAAGGGGAAGCTTCTAAAAATGTGTACACATAAAAATATTTTTATATTTAATTACAAAGCCTAAGAAATTTTTTTCAAAAATTTTAAGATTCCTATGTGTAATTAGGTTTTAATAGAGGAGCAAAAAGATAGACCTATATAGAAAGGGAGTGGCTATATATATATATATATATATATAAAGAGAGCATAATAGAAGAGGATAGGTGATATATATATATAAAAGAGAGCCTTTTATATATATATTTACATTAATAAAAGGGAGCTGGCATAGTAGCTCATGCCAACCAAGGTACTAAAAGGTAGAGAGGAGTCACCATATGCAAGCACAGGGAGAAAAATAAAAGAGAGACTGTAGTGGACTAAAGGAGCTATGAATAGAGCAACTAATGGTAACGGGATGATGATCACCTAAAATGGCTGTTGAGGCCCACCATGTGGCCATCGCTTTGGGGAGTAACATCAATATAAGAGTGAAGGCCATTTTGTAACTACTCACAGTCTAGAGTAGTGGCCTTGTCTAGTGAATGATGCTCAGAAATCCGACTATTGCCAGAATACTATTGGAATATGTTATAAGCACCATGTCGTCTCCTTTTTGAAGAGAGTTGTATGTTGTAAGTTGAAAATACAAACTAGTTGCAAGCCTTTGTCTTTTTAAAACATTATTTTGTCTCTCTGAATGCGCATTTTTGATTTATCTCTTTTCGACTTTAGTCAGACGTGAATCTAACTCTGGTAGTTCCATTACCAGAAGTGGATGTGTGTTGGTGTTTTTCTCCCTTTTGGAGACACTAGTAACACTATTGGTGACCCTCTACTATGTTTGAACTCCAAGATGGTTGCTGTGTTGGTAAGCTGAAAGGAAAGCAAAGAGTGAACACAAACTCAAAATACTTGCATTATGGAATGAAGAAGAGTGAGGTCCTTAAGTAGGCACCTCATACATGCTCACTGACATCACTGATGACTTCAAAGCTCCACAATCATCTCCTCAATTTGCTCCTAGATCTCTCAATCATCCTATGTGGCTCTCCACCACCTAACTATGCTTGTGGGCACCTAACTGTGCCTCTAGCACTCACACATAGAAACCAAGGTGTGCCTGAGGCATACACCTTGAGATATCCCATCAAACCCCCCCTCAAGGGAATGCCTCAGGCTATGTCAAGGATACATCTAGTCTCATAGTTTCTCATGCCATCTCATGGTTGTCCAGGATAAATCTATGGCTAGGTTCTCATGCTAGCAAGGGTTCCCATGGTGTAAGGTAAACAAAAGGGATACAAAAAGACCTTCCAATGGTTATCTCCCCTGCATGTACATGCACACAATGTCTACAGGAGGTACCATGGAGCAAAACATACACATGGCCTACATCATAAGGTGACCAGAGGTGTTTACAAAACACACAAAACACAATAATTTATTTCATTCATTTTGGAGGACTATCCAGGCTGAGTACCTTGACTTAAAAGGAGAGATCTAGAGCATACATAGAAATGTTTTAAAATGCATAATCTTCAAAGGATGCCTCATCTTGTGGAGGCTCATCAACTGAAAGTAGATTTGCATTTTCTGTCTTTGCTTTGGCTTTGCAAAACTTCTCATTATGGTTGTTCTTGCCACAGTGCTTGCATGGATTAATTTTGAAGCAGTCCTTTGAAAGGTGATTTGTCTTTCCACAGTGATTGCAAGGGGTATACTTGCCCTTCCGGACTTTTACAGCATAAACAGTGTCATTTCCTTTCCTGAGCTCCATATGCCTTTCTTCTTCTTGGAGAGCAGAGATAATACCTTCAAGATTAGGATTAGGAAGATTTTTCAAAGTGGTAACTATGTGATCATAATCTTCAGGCATACTCTTAAGTAACACTGCCATAGCATCATCTGGAGTAATAGGAGAGTTGATAGAAGCTAATTGAGTCATAAGACTCCGCATATAGTTGACATGAGCTGCTAAAGTAGTACCACTAGCCATCTTCAATTCAAAGAAAGAGATTTTAAGTGATAGTTTGGAGATGTGAAAGCTAGCACCAAAAATCATGTCAAGCTTCTGCCAAGCTTCTGAAGGAGACTCCAAGTCAGAGATATGGTGAATATAATCATCTCCTAAAGCAAGAGCAATGATACCATATGCTTTTTCTTCTCTAGCTGGATCCCTTGCTGGTTGTGTCAGAGTTGAGGATTCTCTAGCATTGGAGGCCGTAGAAGAAGTGGTAGGAGTAGGTTTGACAAGTCCCCATAGGTTCTCCCTCATCAATGCAAATTTCACCTTCATCTGCCATGTGTGGAAGCCCTTTCCATTGAACTTCTCTAGATTCAATAGGGTAGCCATGAGAGGGTCTAACCTAGATATTGGGCAGTGTCTATCTCTCTTACAAGGCAAAAAATAACTGAAAGACTTCCAAAATATGAGCACTTGATGTAGCAAAGACTAGTGACCAATATTCAATCAATGATGCTTCTTCTTACATGCTTCATAGAAGTGGCTAAAATGAATACTTTCCAATCAAAACCAGGTCTAGCAATTCAAAACAAAACTGAAGCCACACTTGTACTAAAGTTATTGAAAGATTCAAAAAACCAGAAATGCTAGAGTAGCATTTTATGTAGCATCATCTTCAAAAACTTGTCCAAAACTGTCAAAACCAAAAGGCTGAACTTGGAGGGCTTGTAGTTCACTCTTCAAAGCAAGGAAAAGAGGGCTTTCTAAAGAAAAAGAAAGCTCATATAGCAGAGAGGGTCCAACATAGAGGTTAGACGAAATGGTGTGCACTTTTGCCCGGGGGACTTGCTACAGGCTAAACCTGAGTTTTGATAATTTCTCCTTCGTTACTGAACCAAATGAGCTAAAAAATGGCTCAAAATCTTTGTCTTGAGGTCGCCCATCTACTCCTAAGAGGGCTCAGGCAATGGTGGAGCAGGCAGGGAGTATTGAGTAATAGAAGAAATTTGCTCTTTGGAGAATGGCAGCCAACAGAGATGTTTTTTTCTCAATTGCTTGCAGCTGGAAGTTTGCCCATACTAGAGGAGTTTACAGCTCAGAGGGTTTGGGCAATGGTCATTTGTAGGCAGAGAACCAAGCTCTCAAAGATTTTGGGAAGAAGGAGGAAAATGGAGAAGAAGAAGATGAAGAAGAAGAAGATGATGTGGCAGAAATGGTCTCAAGGGGGATCAAAGGGCTCTGATACCATGTTGGTAAGCTAAAAGGAAAGCAAAGAGTGAACACAAACTCAGAATACTTGCATTATGGAATGAAGAAGAGTGACGTCCTTAAGTAGGCACCTCATACATGCTCACTGACATCACTGATGACTTCAGAGCTCCACAATCATCTCCTCAATCTGCTCCTAGATTCTCTCAATCATCCTAGGTGGCTCTCCACCACCTAACTATGCTTGTGGGCACCTAACTGTGCCTCTAGCACTCACACATAGAAACCAAGGGGTGCCTGAGGCATACACCTTGAGATATCCCATCATGCTACTACATAGCAATTGTGCAAAAGAGTGACAACAGTACGATCCAAAACTGCTCGAATAGCAAGAAACCAACAATAGTGACAACTCGAATGAATACAATCAATAGCGGAGTGCCTGTAGAAAGGCTACTTCAATACAAAACAAAAATGACATAGCAGCTCAACAAATCGGTGCATTCATAGCACGAATTCATATGAAAATACAACTTTCAACGGACTATGGTAGGAGATAGATTACAGCTTTTTGCCAGCAAGAACTCATGAAAAGAACATGCTCAAGAGTCTCTAGCAACCTTTGAACAAGTTAGAAGAATTGTGAACGAGGTGCAAACGACTACAAAGGCTATTCTTGGATTGGGTCTTTGACAAAAGCGGATCGACGTCAGACTGGACAAAGTGACCGAAGGTTGTTTTGAAGCAGTTCATCAATAAAATCAAGATCAATTTGATTACATCAACAATAAAGTACTACACAAGCTTTTAAATTATCAAGCTCCATCGACATTACAAGCAACTTAGTGGACAAGACTGTAGTACAAGCAGTTCGATTGGACAAAGTGACCGAAGGTTGTTTTGAAGCAGTTCATCAATAAAATCAAGATCAATTTGATTACATCAACAATAAAGTACTACACAAGCTTTTAAATTATCAAGCTTTATCGACATTACAAGCAACTTAGTGGACAAGACTGTAGTACAAGCAGTTCGACTGGTTCCGACTGGACAAAGTGACCGAAGGTTGTTTTGAAGCAGTTCATCAATAAAATCAAGATCAATTTGATTACATCAACAATAAAGTACTACACAAGCTTTTAAATTATCAAGCTCCATCGACATTACAAGCAACTTAGTGGACAAGACTGTAGTACAAGCAGTTCGACATAATCCAGTGACATTAGTTCTCCTTATCTTTTCTTTCATGGCAGATATCTCAGCTCATGTCAGATAGATTTAGGAGCCATTATCACCAAGACGAATAGGATATGTCTACTTCACACGTAATCGAGCTCATGTTGAAGCGACGACTCAAACTGACCAAGATTAACAAGATATATTCCATGATCTAGATTAGACACCAAGTGGAACAAGCTCATTTGACAGCTCACTCCACAATAGCAAATTATATGAAGCTCGTGCCGAACTCAGTACGTTGATGATATCTACACCAACAGAGGAATTCCTCAAAAGAACTCTTGCAACCAATATAGCACAAGTGTGGTTGTTGCAGCCCAAAGAAAATTGAACTTCAACCCACTACCTGCACAACCAAAAAGGAGAGTACCAAACAAATCTCTAGCTCAAAATCTAGCTCCACCAAGAATGTAGAACCCATTAGTGAAAGTAGCCAAGTTCATAGGCAGAAAAGGCCGAGACCCCGATAGCCATGTTGGGTAGTTTGAGACAAGGTGGACATCAAGTGGCTTTGGCAGACTCCCAGATGACACAAAAAAGGAGCAATTTGCAGCAACCTTCAATGAATTGGTTTATGCAGTATGGAGTAGCTCATTTTACCACGTATGATGAGTTAAAATTTGCATTTTAAAGTCATTTTTGGAAAGAAAAAATGCAAGAAGATATCCTCAAGAAGCTTCGGAACATGAGGCAAAAAAGATCTCTTAGTGGAGGATTATGCTTAGATGTTCCAAAATTTGAATAGAAGACTCACTGCAGCCCAGCAACCAACTTAGGAGCAATTGGGAGATTACTTTTGCAAAGGATTAAACAAAGAATTAAGAACTATAGTAGCTGGTAGAGATCAGCTTGGTGGTGCTAATGACTTCAACAACATGGTTGAAGCAGCCCAAAGGGCAGAAAGAAGACTTGGCACTAAGTCAAAGGCCAAAAAGCAAAAGAAAAAGAGACATTTTAACTCTGACGTAGACTTTGAGACAGAGACATACTAATGTAAAGGAAGAGGATAAGGAGGGAAGAAGAATCTGAAACATCCGATGAAGACAATGAAGAGGAAGAACACACCAAGAAAAAGAAAAAGGTGCCGATGGTGCTCCCACTCCCTTCATGAGTGTCAAGCCCTTCTTCTACGAGGCATACTTTTCTCTAAGAGCAAGATTCATGCATCTTCTTCATTAAATCAATAGATCCATCTTGTACAGCTCCTTTCACCCTTCATTTTGCTTCAAAAAACTCCCAGATCTAATATCTGCATCTCATGTTATGGTTTTCTAAAGGTCACAAGGTTTCTTTGTGTGCATTTATGTCACCGACTTGTTAGTTGCACATGCAGTTGGTACACCGCCCATGAATAATAGCTGGATGACAACTATCTTCATGTCCTCTAGTTAGTGGCTCAATTAGTATGCCACCTAGGTTAGCTGAGTTTGGTTTGAGACCCACATATAGGGTTCATCTATTCCTTTTTGTACTAAGAGAGAGTTTTTTTGGCTTTCACAACTAAGAAGAGAAAAACTGTTTTCAGCCTCCACCTTTGTGTGTATTCCCCCATTGTGTATGTGAGAAAGCTACAAGTGAGACTCCTTACTTCTCTCCCACTCTCTTTACATGGTATCAGAACTCGGTTCATGGTAAGGAGCTCAAGAAAGCAAACCAAGTTCACGGTGTCTTAGTAATAGGATTAGTGTTGCTTTCCTTTTTCGAGTTTGGGAGCAAATCTCTGTAGGTAGCACAGTTGGAAAGTGCAAGAGTGCACTGTCTCAGATTGGGACGCCCTTCACAGTGTAGTGAGAGGGTATTTTTGATTCAAGGCCATTTCGGGGCCCGTTTTGGTGGCGAAAGCTTTTTCGCAGGCACTCAAAAAGGTGCCCTGTTTTTGTTATGCGACCACTATTTTGTAGGCCGGTGAGAAGTTGCCATAGCAGTTGCATCGTATGCCTATGCACAGAGATATTGGGAGTGATAGAATTGTTCTTATTGCCTGTTGATCCAAAATCATCACTAGGAAGTGACTGTGTGGTCAAATACCACTTTCATCAGTTTTGTAGATTTGCCCTTGTGAGGCAAGAGTTGTGTTTTTTGCAGTGACAGAATATTTTTGTAGTGTTCTATAATGGCGTCTGATGCTCTTTCACAGATAGTCACTGAAAAGCTTGACAAGAACAACTTCCCAGCATGGAAGTTTAGAATGATGAATTTCCTTAAGGGAAAAGGCTATTGGGGGTTCATTATTGAAGCTGAACAAGAACCAGTTTTTCCTAATGTTCCCAATCAACAGGAGTTGCAGGCATTTAAAGGATGGCATGAGAGAGCCAAAAAAGTTATGTACTAGCTGTCTATCAGTAGTTCAGATTCTATGATTGTGCATATTCAGGATGCAAGCATGTTGAAGGAGGCATGGGATACTTTGACAAAAATGTGTAGCACAAATACGCAAGCCAGGAAAATGCAGCTCAAGCAGGAGTTGCATAATGTGTAGAGACAAAATATGAGCATCAATGACTACCACATGAAGGTGAAGAAGATTGCAGATGCACTTGCTTCTATTGGGTCGCCAATGGAAGATGATGATTTAGTTTCTATGACCTTGAATGGTCTAAGAAAGTATTATGCACAGCTCTGGACATCCATTGTCATCCGTGAGAATTTTCTTGATTTTGGGGAGTTGATTGCTCTTCTAATTTCTGAAGAGCAGAGAAATGGTGGTGTATCTTCTTCAGGAGGAACTTCAAAACAAGCTGTCTTCTACTCAAATGCTAGAAGAGGTAGAGGCAGAGGTAGAGCAGGCCGATCTGGAGGTTGTGGCAGAAATCAAAATATGCAGCAAATTCAAGAAAACCAGTCCTATGGAGGAGGACGTGGTAACCTTAGAGGCAGGGGGAGCCAAAGAGGTCGTGATGGATGGCAGAGAGGCCAAAATGCAAATAGCAATGTTGAATGCTACTACTGTGGTAAAATGGATCATATGGCTAAAGACTGCTATAAAAAGCAGAATGACATCATGAATGGAAAACTGCAGCAAGGCAATTATGCATCCTCTAGTAGACAGGGTGATGACAGAAATGAGCATTTGTTTATGGTGCAACACATGACCAATTCTGTGACAAGTGCAGAAGAAAGCAATGATGTGTGGTATGTTGACTCAGGTGTGACAAACCACATGACAAGTCATGTAGAATGGATGCAGGATGCAAGGAAAATGGAAAGACCAAGATTTGTGGAGACTAGTGATGATACTGCACATCCTATTGTGCAGATTGGTAAAATTCCTTTGTCTATGTAGGATGGGAAAAATAAATACCTGTTTGATGTATTTCATGTCCCAAATATCACCAAGAACCTAGTTTCTGTTGGTCAAATGGTTGAGTAGGGCTTGCAGGTCAGATTTAATTCTCATGGATGCTTTGTTGAGATATGAAAATTAAAGGTTGCTTGATAGTAAAAGGGAAGAAAAAGGGCAGGATGTTTACGTTGGATGCGGACATGCCTGAATTGAGTGCAGCAATGTTTGCACATGGGACCAGTGTAGTTGCAAATATTGATATCTGGCATAAACGCATTGGTCATCTTAATGTACAGTGACTTAAATTAATGCAGGCCCAAAATATTGTTGTAGGATTGCCTAAGTTCAAGGTTACAGAAATGCATAAGGTATGTGAAGCCTGTCAATTTGGAAAACAGGCAAGGAAACCATTTCCTAGACATGTTCAAGAGAGTAAGTGAGAGTGCTCTCAATGGAAGCAAGAACAGAAGAGGGAGAGAGAGAAACAGAGAGCCACACAAGTTTTTTGGTGGGTGCAAAACACCCTAATCTTCTTTTTCATTCATTTATATATGTGTTTGAGTATTGTATATAACCGGGGTAAAGGCACAGTGACCTTTAACCCCCACAACCTCCCACTTAAAGGACAATGTGCCTTTAAGGGGGAACAACCAGTGAGCATACTATCCAATGCCCATCAATACACGACAATACTCAAACCGCTAACTAGGTAGACTCTTCGTCAGCATATCTGTAGGGTTATAATCTATATGAACCTTGACAAGCTCTATGCACTTGTCCTCAAGTACCTCCCTGATGAAATGGTACCTGACCTCAATGTGTTTGGTCTTTGCATGAAAGACCAGATTCTGTGCTTGCTGAATAGCACTCATGGAATCACTATGCAATGTCGGTACACATGTATGAATCCCCAAATCTCCCATTAGCTGATCAAGCCATATAGCCTCCTTGCAACCCTCTGTGGCTGCAACATACTCAACCTCTGTGGTAGACAAAGCAATGCACTTCTGTGTGCGAGACATCCACGACACTGCACCACCTGCAAAGGTGAACACATAACCAAAAGTGGATCTCCTACTATCCACATGCCCTGCATAGTCTGAATCTATGCACCCAAGTACACGTGTGTCTCCTCTACCAAAGCAGATGCACATCTCCTTGGTACCCTTCATGTACCTCATGATGCACTTAACTGCCTCCCAATGCCTCTTTCCTGGATTAGCCATATACCGGCTAACAACTCCCCCTGCAAATGCAATGTCTGGTCTAGTAGCTATCATAGCATACATAAGACTCCCAACCGCTGATGCATAAGGAACCTTGGCCATCATGGCCCTTTCCTCATCTGATTTGGGACTGTCTGTATGACTCAGTTTCACATATGGAGGCAATGAAGTACTCACTGCCTTCCCCCCCTCCATATTGAAACGCTGCAATACTTTTGTAACATACTCTTTTTGTGAAAGCCAAAGGAGTTTCCTACTCCGATCACGCGTGATGTGTATACCAAGAATATGACGTGCAAGTCCCAAATCCTTCATATCAAAGGCCTCATGCAACTTGGTCTTTAATGCATCTAGCTCATAAGTATTCTTGCTAGCCAATAGCATATCATCCACATATAGTGCCAAGATTATCAGGCTATTATCCTTAGCCCTTTTATTGTAGAGGCAGTGATCAATTTCACTCCTTCTAAAACCCTGGGACTGAATGAAAGCATCAAACTTCTGATACCATTCTCTAGACGCTTGCTTAAGACCATAGAGACTCTTCTTCAGCTTGCAAACTAAATGCTCTTTGCCCTTTTCTTCAAAGCCTTTTGGCTGCACCATGTAAATTTCCTCATGCAAATCCCCATGCAAGAAAGCTGTCTTGACATCCATCTGCATAAGCTCCATATCCTGTGCTACCACTAGTCCAAGCATGCATCTAAGTGTGGTCATCTTCACAACTGGAGAGAATATCTCATTAAAGTCCACACCCTTCTCTTGCTTGAACCCTTTAGCGACCAAACGGGCCTTGCACCTAGGCACATCATCACCTGTGACCATCTTGTAGACCCATTTACATGGCAATGCTTTCTTTCCATGTGGCAAAGAAACCAAGTCCCAAGTCTTATTCTTCATAAGTGAACTCATCTATGATTGCATAGCATACTCCCACGCATTGATCCTTGTGCATCATAGCCTCTCTATAGCAAGAAGGCTCCCCGCAATCAGTAAGCATCACATAGTCTACCCTTGGAACAAACCTATCAGGCGGTCTAGACACTCTAGATGATCTTCTGAAGGGCATTTTAGCTTGCTGTCCCACCTACATATCAGCCACATTTGGCTCATCATTTCCACCAATAGATGATCCATCATCTACCCTTGATTGTATACCTGTGGGAGTACTTGGTGGTACCATTTCTTGCACATTTGGTGCATGGACAGCTTGCTGTCTATCAACATATGCAGGTGGATTCACATCCTGGAAAGTGATTCTCCTCATTTCCACATCCCTCATGGGTGCCTTATGCATCTTCTTCTCATTGAAGACTACATCATGGCTGCATATGATCTTCTTTACTTCTGGATCCCAGAGATGATAGCCCATCTCTCCACTTTCACCAAAACCTAGAAAGATGCATTTTCTAGACTTAGGGTCTAGCTTCTTTCGAAGCTCTTTTGGCACATGTGCATATGCCTCACATCCAAATATATGCAAATGAGAGTAAGAGGGCTTCTTGCCACTCCATGCCTCTTCAGGAATACCACCATCCAAACTCTTACTAGGTGATCTATTGATCACATGCACTGCAATCTTCATTGCCTTAGCCCAAAAACCACCAGAAAGACTTGCATTGGAAAGCATGCATTGCAACCTTTCTTGAAAATGGTACGGTTCATCTTTTTTGCAACTGGATTTTGCTCTAGAGTACGAGGGGATGTGAGCTCCCTCTTAATCCCATGTGTATCACAGAAATGCTGAAGGTCATGAGAGAGATACTCTCCACCATTGTCAGTCCGTAGGCATTTAAGCGTTCTACTTGACTGATTCTTAACCAAGGCCAGCCATTTCTGAAATACCTGGAACACATCACTCTTCCGAGCTATAGCATAAGCCCACACTTTCCTAGTTGCATCATCAATGAATGTCACATAGTATTCAGCCCTGCCTAATGACTGTGTAGGCATGGGACCACATACGTCTGAATGCACCAAATTAAGCTTTTCAAACTCTTTCTTTCCCCTTCTTTTATGGGCTGATTTAGTTTTCTTCCCATAGGGACAGTGCTCACAAAATTCAAAATCAGAGAAACTCAAATGTGGTAATGGCATAAGAGTTTCATTCCATTCTAGCTCATGTGCCCCAACCTGCAATGCCACAAAGAAGTGCTTGGCTGCTCGGTTATTGCAACAACATGATCAAATACCCCTGATATATGTAAGGGATACAAAGTCCCACACTTGGCACCCCTAGCCAAAAGCATAGAGCCCTTCTGAATTTTCCAACTCTGAAAGCTAAAAGTGGTGTAAAAACCAGCATCATCTAGCTGACCCACTGAAATAAGACTCTTGGTCAACTTAGGCACATGTCTCACATGTTTCAAAATAAATGCAGACCCATTTGCAAAAGAAAACTTTATGTCACCTACTCCCACTATGTCACATGCATAGTCATTTCCAAGATGCACACAACCTGTCTTTCCACTGTCATAAGTGGAGAACCATTCCCTATGGGGAGTAACATGGAATGAAGCACTAGAATCCAAAATTCAATGCTGGGAATATGCATCATCTGAAGTGGCAAGCAACTTTGTAGATAAACTAGGCATGAAGAGAACGTCATTCTCACTATCATGTGTGACTGCATTGATCTCCTCGATCTTCACTTTTCCTTTGTCCTCCCTTGGGCTCTCTTCCTTTTGATTTGCACCCCAATTTGCATTCTTTTTCTTATCCTTTTGCTCTCTTTTCAGCTTGTAGCAATCCTTTTTCATATGGCCCTTCTTGCCACAGTGGTAACACTCAATGTTCCATGCCTTGGATTTGCTACGAGACTTCCCTCTTTCTTGGGACTTCCCCCTGAACTGTGATCTGCCCCTTTGCACATTTAAGGCTGCATCCTGCTTGTTGCTGTCCATAGACTTCTGTCTAATCTCCTCAGCCAACAAGCTACCCGCAACATCATCAAATTTTAGTACCCCACCAGGTGTAGAGTTATTGACAGCTGTATGGAAGGTGTCCCATGAGGATGGCAATGAACATAATAGAAATATTGCCTTAGTCTTCGCAGCAAAATTCATCTTCTGAGCCTGAAGCTGGCTGAAAATAATATTGAATTCATTCAAGTGAGAAGCAATGGAGACCCCTTCCTTCATTTGCAGCTTAAACAACCTCTTCATGAGGTAAACTTTATTAGAGGCAGTTTCCTTCTCATAAGTGGCACACAGTTTCTTCCACAAATCTTCTGATGAAATTACATAGGCAAAGGGATGATATGACCAGTTACATGAGATTCATGGCAAGTGTAGAAGGTTTACATTTAGCCAATTTAACACATTTGGGATTGCTAACCCATTAGTCTGCTCATTTACTACTGTGAAATAAACTGACTCTGCAAGATGAAGTCTAATAGTAGACTTTGCTAATGCATCCAACTCATTCCAATCATCCTCATACATATTTGCAGGCTTAGCTTCGATCCCTACCAAGGGTTTAATCTACTTCTTTTGAATAAGCACATCCCTTATTTGTTCTTTTCACAAAGAAAAGTTTGTCCCATCAAACTTTTTAATGCTAAAAAACTCCTTTTTAGACATGGAAGAGGATGCCATGATGCAAATGAAGCAAAAATCCCAAATGCTAGTGCCTACAAGAAAGAATCACAGCAAATACCAGGTGCATCCAAATGTGTATGCCACAATAGAGTGAAATATCACCAAAACTCAAAGCTCAAAGCATCAAAAGATGCATCTCACTCATGTGCATATACTATGCATCCATATGAGAAAATCTAGCCCAAAAGAAAATGCCAACTGCTATGGCAATCCAAAATGCCAATAAGTGCCAAATGACTCAAGCATAAACACTGTCCACTGGCATATGCATCAATAATATCTCATCCAAGAGAGCATAGCACTATCAGTGCATCACCTGCAATGTGTCAAAGCTGTCCCTCAGCATAAAATAGCATCCATGTGCAAAGCGTCCATAAAAATAGCATCCCACAAGGCAATTTAGGCCTATCAGCGCATCCAATAAGGACCACAATGCATCCAAATGGCCTATAAATCATCCACTACAACCCAATGCACACCACAAATGAGCGCACACTACTCAAATTATAACCAGAGTGATCTGCATAAAGTATGCTCAAGAAATCATGGTCCCACGAAAAAGACCGCTACTGAAAATAGAATTTGAGATGCCTCAAAACATGGGTGCCATTGCATAATCGGACTCAACAAGAAAATCTGCAAATATCTCTCTTCTGCCAGAACTCCAAAATCCCAACCGATGAGTGAGAAATGGGAGTCAACACTTATCCACTGCCATGTGGCATAAATCTAAGGTTTCAAAACCTTAGAATGAAAAATGCATAACAGAGAGATGAAATCGAATACACAGAGATCTATAGCTCTGAAAGTCCTCCACCGAATCACGTAAGAGCTGACAGGTAGGGGTCTTTGGGCATCCAAAACGCAATGGGATAGACGGTTTTGGAAACCGTGATCTCAATCACTGGGTCCAACACACGGACTAAAAAACGTTTTTAGAAACAGAGCTATTTGTAAACTCCACCGAAGTGCGAATGATGAGCAACATAGAAGTTTTAGGACCTCCTGAGTCCACTAGAACTGACAGATCTGCAAATGGTTGCTCCAAACTTGAGTTCCAACACCCAAGCAGAAAAACGCAGAAACTAACACAGTGAGTCAGAAATCCAATGAAATGATCCCAGATTCAAGAATGAAGGTGTTTCCAAGCTCATGAAGTGAAGTGGGCACCAAAAGTAAGCAATAGTTGCCTCTACAAGTCAATACGGAGTCTCTGTCATCAAACGGAACACGGAAAAGCTCAAAAAACGACTTTTTCTTTGAAAACACTTAACAGGCTCTCAAAACCACTTCGCAAAACCAAAGTGACTTTTCCAAAGGTTCCTCCAAGGTCTCTACACACTCAGATGCAAGTAAAGTCACCCATAAAGCTTCCCACAGGGCTTCTCCTTCCTCCCACAGAGCTACTGAGCTTCAAGCATTCATGCACACTCAGCTAGATCACTCGGGCTCTGATACCGGTTGAGAGTGCTCTCAACGAAACCAAGAACGGAAGAGGGAGAGAGAGAAACAGAGAGCCACACGGTAGGTGCAGAACACCCTAATCTTCTTTTTCATTCATTTATATATGTGTTTGAGTATTGTACATAACCGAGGTAAAGGCACAGTGACCTTTAACCCCCATAGTAAGAGGCCATTGGAATTAATTCACTCTGATGTGTGGACTACTAAAGCTACATCTATTAGAGGCTGTCATTATTTTGTCACTTTTATTGATGACTATAAAAAAATTTTGGGTGTATTTTATGAAAAAGAAAAGTGAAGTGTTTGGGCATTTCAAAGCTTTTAAAGCTATGGTTGAGAAAGAAACAGGCCTGCAAATAAAATGCCTAAGGTCAGATGGAGGGGGAGAGTACCTCTCAAATGAGTTTGCAAGGTTTCTGTAGGAGCATGGCATAAAGCAACAATATTCACACAGTCATACCCCACAACAAAATGGACTTGCAACAAGGGAAAACAAGCATATTGGAGAGGTATCTCGTGCCATGCTCAATGAAAAAGACCTGCCAGATTATTATTGGGTTAAGGCAGTTGCTACAACAGTCTACATAATGAATAGGATTCTCATTGTAGCAATACATGGCATGATGCCAGAGGAGAGGTATATTGGTAGGAAACTAAATATTTCTCATTTGAAAGTTTTTGGTTGCATTGCCTATGTTCATGTGCCAGATGAGTTGAGATCCAAGTTGGATCTAAGAGCTGAGAAGTGCATCTTTATTGGTTATTCTTTGCAGCAGAAAGGGTATAGATGCTATAACCCTTCTACTCGTAAGTTTACAGTGACAAGAGATGTTGTTTTTGATGAGATGAGCAGCTGGTATAAACTAGTACATGTGATTGATGATGTAGATGCACAAAATGGTAATGTTGCACATAATTCACAGTAGCAATCACAAAATAGTAGTGGACCTATAGTGTCCTCTAGCAGTGGTTCACATAGTTCGCCATGGACAGGTAGGAGAATCTCCTCAAAGCAATGCAGATAGTGGTATGTAAGTATCACGAAAGGGAAAAGAGAAAGTAGATCAGCCCATGGTTGATGTGAAAGGTCACTCTTATGTGGATGGTGAATCCAGTGGCTTAGAATAGAGCCTTGATGATGAGTTGGGTATTCCTTCTGTTGTTACACCTGGAGTAAGGAAGACAAGGGATATGATGGATTTATAGCCATTCACTATGCATATATGGTCAAAGTGATACATGAACCAAAACCCACTTTTTGAGCAAGCCATGGGAAAAGAAAAATGGGAGAAAGCCATGTAAGCTACCTAGTCATGATGCCCAATCATCATGACATGTGGCAATGCCATGCCATCATTGCTTCCTAGGCACAGTTTGTCATCGAATGCCTTCTTCGGTAGCACGCCTTCTCTTCATGACCTTCACCATGACAGTAATTGCATACCAGCATGACTTGCTTCCCATTATCTTTGACCTTCTATTTGCCTTTAACTACAAAAGCTTGATCTACTATACCTATAGAGCTTAATTCTACCCTTCTTTCTTCACTTTTTAGTATTGCAACAACGTCATGAAAACTGATTGCATTGAAGTTTACTTGCAAGATTGTGACAATTTCATTGTCCCTTGAAGACTAGTAGGGAGGATGGCCTTGGCATCATTATCATTGACTCACAGTCCTAAAGCCGAAAGTTGCTTGTGACAACTAACTGCATACGATTCAAGTGAGTCACCAGAGTATCACCAACTCCCATTTGGAGGGAAAAGAGTCCTTGTTTGAGCATAATTTTTGGGTTTTAAGCTTTCGAGCCAAAAAAAGTCTCCAACATAGTCCAGTTTTGGGCAGCGAATTTAGCAATATCAACATGGTGAAAAAACTCTACCCTAAGTGTTTGACCTAGAAATTCTAGTGACTTCTTGTTTGTCAAGTCCCATGCTTGCATTTTTTCCAATCCTTGATTGTTTGTTGGCTTTTTATCTAACCATAGACCTTCTTCCCCTAGGGCGCCAACTTCCTTTAGTAAGAAAAGAAATTCAAAATCTTGAGTATGAGATGAATTTAACAATATGGCATGAGTAGAAATTATTCAAATTCACATGGTTGTGTTTTACACTAAAAGAGCTTAAAATATGTCTTTACACCATAAAATTTGGGCAACACATGAAAAAGTTACATTAATTTGAAAAGAGATGGGTTTTCATATTTTAGTGTAATTTTTTTTTTACCCCCCCTCATCCAAAAGGACCCCCCCTTGGGCCTCACATATTATGAAAATATGTACAAATCTTAAAATCTTGCATATTTTTCAATGTATATATCTTATACTTTGTTGGAGGGGGGACATGAAATTTTCATATTTTTTTGTTGAATATTTGAAAATTTTAAAGAAAATACATACATATTATATATGGACCTTGTCCCCCCATACCCTAGATTTTGGACAAGGGTAGTAACATATTACATATTGAGTTGGCACCCAATCTTCTTCCATAAACAAGATTTGAACAAACAATTTCCAGGAGGAAAATTTCCTCCCATCAAATTTTACTACTGAGATCTTGAAAGATCTTGACTTTGAGCTCTTGGAAATTTCATCCATGAATCCTTACTACTATGAAAGAATTTTACTATGCACTTGTGCAAGCACATCTAGGAGAAGTATTCTCCTTTTTAGATGACTTCGTGGTCTCCTAAGATGTTTTCATGCCCTTATAATGGTCTTGATCCTAGGATATCTCCTCCACAAAGACCTCACAATATGGACTCGGGTCCGAATGAGCATAAAAAGCAATATGCACTCGGGTCTGTAGGATGTCTCCTCCACAAAGACCTCACAATATGGACTCGGGATTGTATGAGCATGAAAAGCACAAACGGTATCAAATCCTTCTCTAATATCAATTGTTAACTAATTATAGCGATGAGAAGATCAATTCACAACCTTGCCAACATTGAGTTGATCATAGCCACTAATGGCACCAATCCAAAGGCATCGCTAGCACTACTAGCTAGTAGGCAAAGAGCTTGATGACCTATTGTGACTCCAAGGAAACTGGGAGGAAGAGAATGGATCCTACGAGATGATACCTTAGACAAACCACAACTCATAATGTATGGAAATGTGCCAAGTGTCGGGTAGCTTATCCCCACACTTGAACCTACTAAAGTTTATACCAACAACTTCTTTATAGGGTGATCACTATGAGGAGTAAGCTTAATCAATCGATGACAAAATTTGATTTCATGCCATGATAATATTCAAATTTGAAGAGAATGAAAAATTTAAAACCCATCACATGTTATCTCACCAAGCTATGAAAATTGTATTATAGCATTTATCCTTTCCATTCCATGTAAATTTTTTGTACCATAATGCATGTACCACCAATGTAAATCACATCAAAACTTATGTCTTCCCTCTTACATGAATGGGTGCATGAATAGGCTTGAAAGAAATGCTTTAACATGTATGAAAATGATGCTAATACAACGTTGTCTAATGGCAAGTGTCTTTTATGGGAGTAATCCTCCAATGCCTTTTATTCTCAATTATCGTGTATTCATAAGATGCATAGATTGAGGAAGCCCAATTTACAAAGTTGATAAATCTATTTGTTGAAAGGGATAATGTGGTATTTTTTCTCATGATCAATAGACTTAACCTTTCAATCTATCCTATTGATGATTATGAAAGTCTGAAGTCTCAAACAAGGAGGTAGCGTACGATCGTATGATTCATTGATGCTCACAATATGGATCTTTCCTTGCAACATTTGATTGTGTCTTGAAACATATCATCAAGATTAGTATATTTGTACTTGAACCCAAGGCTCACTAGCTTTCTTGAGTTGAACTCAAAAGGCAAAAGCTTTCCATCTGTTTTGAACCTGCACAAATGGAGTAAAGTTTCTTTTTTATGCAAACATTATTATAAAATTTTGTAAATGATAAAAGAAAGAAGAGCAACTCTTGGTAGTCACATTTAGTTTTTATAGGCAACATTATATACATTACACTCTTTTTTGCTTCATGACATACTTGACGTTTGGGAAAACCAAAGAACCCTAATTATTTAGTTTATGGTGGGGTTAGATAAGTGAAGTATGAGACTGATGAATAATAACAAGGTCCTCATCTTTGAGGTGCATATAAATAAGTTCTCATACATATATACTCTCTCTCTCACACACACACACACACACACACACACACACACACACACACACACACACACACACACACACACACACACATACACACACACACACACACACACACACACACACACACACACACACACACACGTAGATATGTAGGTAGGTAGGTAGGTAGGTGTGTGTGTGTGTGTGTGTGTGTGTGTATGTGTATGTATGTATTCATGCATGTATTTATATTTATGTATGTATGTAAAGTGTATATAAATGTGTGTGTGTGTGTGTGTGTAGTTAGGTAGATAGATAGATAGTAGAGAGAGAGAGAGACACACACACAGACAGACAATACTTAGTAGTAAAACTTCAAGAAGTAAGAAGTTGTGTGACTAAAAGTTTTACAATTGTTTCCAAAAGTTAATCTTCACTTAGCCATGGTTAGGCAAGCTATAAATATCATAAAATCTCATTCATACATTGATATAGGAGTGGAGCTCAACACTACAGTTGTACATTCTTTAATTAGTAATGTGAAAAAATGAAAAAGAGTTTTGGACAATCATCAACGTACCTTATTTGTGAACAAGATATCAAATGCACAAATGCATTAGTATTGAGAACATAATGACATCATTCCAAGTAGAGGAAGCCCATACAAAGAACAAGGTTGATGAGCTAGGTACTTCTGAGACATGATGTAGGCTTCAAAAGTGAATTGGGCATATGAATGAGGCTCTACAAACATAGGTGTAGTGTAAGCTCACGAATTTCAAGTAGCAAATAAAACCTCAAAGCTCTTAATTAATGTTTAATTAGTGATTCATGCACTAGTTCATGGTAAGTGAGATTGGACTTTAATTATAGAAACATTAAATTCAATGGCTAAGGGAATTATTGTAGTACTTGAGATAAAAAAAGCTAAGGGATAATAGGATTTATCAAAGGCTAAATCAACATGGGCTGACAAACATTGGGATAGAGAATTTTTGTCAAATCAAAGCTGATTCAATACAAAGAAAAAGTTAGAGACAATAATGAAAGTACTGAGCTACTATAATTATCAACAAAGAGTTGATTGCAACTGTTTTAACATTGAAAGTAGTTTTTAGTGTTTAATGTTTTTTTGAAGGGTGGATGAACTATGTTGGCTATTTCTTTTGGCAATAGATCATCTTTAACCTATTAACCATGGACACCCAAAATAAAAGAAGAGGACATGTGGGAGCTTGGAGGAGAAGAGCCTACCATGTGTTACAAAGAAGGTGCTCTTGGATGGAGGCTTGGAGGGAGGAGGAGGTGGAAAGACAAGAGGGAGGCTTTGGGGAGGAGGTGGAAAGACAAGAGTCAGCTTTAGGGGCAAGGAGAAGATATAAGGTCAATGGAATAGAGGAGATGGAAGGTCATCTTCAGGAGGAAGGAGGAGATGGAAGGTTAATGGAATGAAAGGAGGAGATGGAAGGTCTCAGAGCAATGGGTTAAGACTTAGCCAAAATTCAAGAATCAAAGATTCACTTTCAGATGGGGAGTGGTTGAGGATGGTCTTGCATCTTTGCCCATGCAAAGCACACAAAGCATGGGTTTAGTACAGACATGGAGGCTTGGAGGGGGGAGGAGGTGGAAAGACAAGAGGCAGGCTTTGGGGAGGAGGTGGAAACAGAAGAGGTAGCTTTAGGTGCAAGGAGGAGATAGAAGGTCAACGAAATGGAGGAGATGGAAGTTCACCTTCGGGAGGAAGGAGGAGATGGAAGGTCAATGGAATGAAAGGAGATGGAAGGTCTCAGAGCCATGGGTTAAGACTTAGCCAAAATTTAAGAATCAAAGATCCACCTTCAGATGCGGAGTGGTTGAGGATGGTCATGCATCTTTGCCCATGCAAAGCATGGATTCAGTACTTGTTCTAAACAATAGCTAGATGATGACCAACAACTAAGTTCCTTTTACTATTAAGGTTAGAATGGATGTCTAGATTGCAAGAGAGGATCTCCACCACCCATAAATATAGTCTTACAGTCAAAAACTTGCAAGATTTATATGGACTACTAGAACTACACGTTATGAGGTACTCATATGGAGCTCTCAAGAGTTAAGACTCACATGTGACAACAAAAAACAAATGCATATGGAGTTCTCAATAGTCAAGGCACACATTATAGGACTAGGATAATACTTGCAAGCTTTTAGGCAAGGTCCATCACAATGTGCATGAGGATGAAACATGAAAGATTTTGGCTTGCAAAACTCACAAAGAACTTGGAAGTCACATAAAATTTTATTTATAGAGTTTTTGATGTGTTTCTTTTAGGCTAGTAAAACTAAGTAGAATGTCACACACAATTACTCATAGTGAAGAGAATTTGTGAAATCAAATATTTACTAGATTTGAAATCTTTTCACTTCATGAAAAGTTATCCAATTCATGGTTTACTAAGGATTAGTATAAGGGGAACTTGTATGAAGGATGAATATCACGAACAACATAGGAAACCATTTTTTACTAAAGAACAAACTAGGGCATGTGGTCTAGTAGATATGATTCACAGTAAAATTGCAAGAAATTTTGCAAACACACGATCATTTTATTACTTTTTCATTAATGATGACAAAAAGAAGTTCATTTAATTTGCAAACAGCGTAGGTCCAACTTCTAGGGGGGGATGTGAGTAGAAATGGAGGGGCATAGTGACAAATTTAGGGGGGTGGAGGAATAATGGGTAGGGGGTCTGTGAGCCAGAGGAGGGGGAGGGAATGGATTGGTGACATGAGAAGACATCTTGCAAACACAATTACTTAGACAAAGTAAATATTTTGTTACTTTCATTAGTGACTACTAAAAGAAGAATTCATTTGCTTTATTTGAAAGGGGATTGAATATGTAAAGGCTTCAAAGACATGGTAGAAGCTCAATCTATAACAAATCTAAAATGTTTGAAGAATGACCAACAGTAAAGAATAACTATTGTAGGAATTTATAGAGTTTTGCAAGTGTGACTAAATCTTGAGTTAGACTTATATAGCACATAATCTAGCAAGAATGGTAATCTACTAAAAGAAAAGAACAAGGGAATCTATGACAACTCCTAATGTGTGTTCAGGCAAAGATTCTAAGAAATGTTTTTTGGGTAACAACAACAAACATTTCAATGTTGTAATAAGATGAAACTACTCACAAAGAGGCACATCTAAGGTATGGCATGAAAAGAGGCACATCTAAGTTGTGACACTAAACATTTCAATGTATTCAATATACTCCTCACCAAGATGCGCATGACATCAAAAGATGCACACGTAAGCTATGACTTCAAAAGAGGCATGAACAAGAACCAAGCCACAATGGTGAGACGTCTCTAAATATTTGCTTAAACAATGTATACCATATTAGCCAAGATAAAAGAAATAAGTTTGTGGAAAAGAGTGAAAAATAGGGCTACCCTCTTTGGAGAAATTAAAAAAGGAATAAGTTTGAAAAATAGGGGTGTCCTCTTAGGAGAAATGATAAATGATTTTTTATGTCCTGGGGTGGTCATTCTAATAAAAACCATGTAACCTATGGAAGCAAGCACACTTAAGATAGTCCTTATTTGAAAATTTACTTTTTTTAAAAATATATATGTTGCAACTTTGATATTAAAAGTCTCCTTCATAACATTTACATACCATAATTTATATAAGATAAGTATAAGATTTCTACCATAGTTATATTAAAGAAGTGTTTTTAAAACCCCTCCAATTTGTAAATGGCCTATAAGTCCCTCAAATTAAAAAATCCCCTTGCATTAACGTGGAACCTACTATCATTATGCATTGTATAGAGTGACCACCCTATATTTTATAGCATGGCTATGAACCATAAAATAAAATGCATTTCAAGGACAATTCAAATAAAGAGATGGAATAGATTGATGGTGCATCCACACAAACACCAGAGGCAATCAAGGAGATTGTATGAATAATAAACAACTTTGGATGCATCTCCAAGCTAATAACGACTTGAGACATCAAAGTCAAGAGAGGGAACGAAAGTTGAATCAACCTACATCAACATCAAATACTTAATACATAATATGGGTAAAAAAATTGGTGGAAGAAGAAAAACTCTTTGTTAAGGACAAGAAACCTAAATGCCAAAATCTATGCTACCTATCATCAAATGTGAAAGAATAGGCATGTTTTAAAGTGGAAGAGTAGAAAAGGTGCAAAGCAAGTCTATTTACAAAAGGTTCCTTGTAGCGAATAGATTTTGACTGGATGCCAAGTTAATTATTCTTAATCGAGATTTATAGGAAGAGGTTTACAAGCAACAACCACCGTCCATCCGTGCATGCATGCGTGCATAATCTACTAAAAGAAAAGAACAAGGGAATCTATGACAACTCCCAATGCGTGTTCAGGCAAAGATTCTAAGAAATGTTTTTTGGGTAGCAACAACAAACATTTCAATGTTGCAATAAGATGAAACTACTCACAAAGAGGCACATCTAAGGTATGGCATGAAAAGAGGCACATCTAAGTTGTGGCACTAAACATGTCAATGTATTCAATATACTCCTCACCAAGATGCGCATGACACCAAAAGATGCACACATAAGCTATGACTTCAAAAGAGGCATGAACAAGAACCAAGCCACAATGGTGAGACATCTCCAAATATTTGCTTAAACAATGTATACCATATTAGCCAAGATAAAAGAAATAAGTTTGTGGAAAAGAGTGAAAAATAGGGCTGCCCTCTTTGGAGAAATTAAAAAAGGAATAAGTTTGAAAAATAGGGATGTCCTCTTTGGAGAAGTGAAAAATGATTTTTTATGTCCTGGGGTGGTCATTCTAATAAAAACCATGTAACCTATGGAAGCAAGCACACTTAAGATAATCCTTATTTGAAAATTTACTTTTTTTTAAAATATACATGTTGCAACTTTGATATTAAAAGTCTCCTTCATAACATTTACATACCATAATTTATATAAGATAAGTATAAGATTTCTACCATAGTTATATTAAAGAAGTGTTTTTAAAACCCCTCCAATTTGTAAATGGCCTGTAAGTCCCTCAAATTAAAAAATCCCCTTGCATTAACGTGGAACCTACTATCATTATGCATTGTATAGAGTGACCACCCTATATTTTATAGCATGGCTATGAACCATAAAATAAAATGCATTTCAAGGACAATTTAAATAAAGAGATGGAATAGATTGATGGTGCATCCACACAAACACCAGAGGCAATCAAGGAGATGTATGAATAATAAACAACTTTGGATGCATCTCCAAGCTAATAATGACTTGAGACATCAAAGTCAAGAGAGGGAACGAAAGTTGAATCAACCTACATCAACATCAAATACTTAATACATAATATGGGTAAAAAAATTGGTGGAAGAAGAAAAACTCTTCGTTAAGGACAAGAAACCTAAATGCCAAAATCTATGCTACCTATCATCAAATGTGAAAGAATAGGCATGTTTTAAAGTGGAAGAGTAGAAAAGGTGCGAAGCAAGTCTATTTACAAAAGGTTCCTTGTAGCGAATAGATTTTGACTGGATGCCAAGTTAATTGTTCTTAATCGAGATTTATAGGAAGAGGTTTACAAGCAACAACCACAGTCCGTCCGTGCATGCATGCGTGCGTGCGTGCGTGTGTGTGTGTTTCACACACAAAAAAGTGTGTGTGTGTGTGTGTGTAGCTTTTTCAAAATGTGGCTAATGTGATGGGCGTAGTTTTGTGCTCTACGAAATACGCAATTTTTATCCTCAACTTGGAAAGAGGGGGGAGCAAAGAGACTGAGGGTTACAGAAAGAGCTTACTCCTTGGGAGTTGGGAGGTCAGGATGAGTTCGCCTTAATATATCGGCAACTTCATGAGCTGAAGCATGATTGGAAGAGCAGATGTAACGCCCATGGGCTGCGAAAGTCTCGTAGACGTATATGTGTGCCATAGCTACATCGTCCACATGCACAAAAGACCTCCTATCGATGAACGCATGATACCGTGTATCACCTGAAAACGCAGGCAGCAAACTTCTATTCTCAGCGCTGCACGCTTCATAAGTGTTCAAAACTGGGGCTGTTATTGGGGCAGCTAATATAAAGGGCACCTGTTATTAACGAAATGGCAAGCTGAACGCTGCTGGGCACTTCAGGAGTGAGAAAAGGTCCAATTACTACCGACGGATTCACGCTTATGAGGTCCCAGCGGTGTTGTTCTGCGAATTCGAACGCCTTCTTCTCCGCCAGCGTTTTGGCCACGTAATAAGACTGCGGGAACGAGATTCAATGGTAAGACAGAATCAACTTTGAAGGCAACTAATTTGAACCATAAAATGGATGTGAATCGAGGCTTGAAACACGACTCACCCAGCCGGGCATCTTCTTTTGCCTGCAATAATCTACGGAAGTCCAGCAAGATTCGTCAAGAACATGGTCTGGATGTATGTGTGGTTCCATCAAACGCGCAGCTCCTCCGGATGACGTGTATACGACGCGACGGACCGACGATGATTTTGCACAAGCTCTGAGAACATTCAACGTTCCTTCAACGCTCGGTTGTATGACCTCTGCCTGCAGCGTCGATGTTGAGTCACGTCAGTAACCCTTATATGGGAAAAGTGAAGATTACACTAGAGCATGCGTAAAGCATACCTCCGGGTCGCTTGAAGCAAAGATTAGAACAGGACACGCTACATGGAAAACCCCCTCGCATCCATGCACCGCCGCATCAAAGTCGTCCTCCTTCATCAAGTCGGCTTTCACGATCTGCAGCCTTTCAGCAGCTCCATCCAGAGCTGTCAAGTGGGACGTCCTAGCCTTATTCTCTGCAATAGTTTTTTAGCAAAAACTTCTGAGCAGAGCGAGGATGCTTGTATGGAGATGAAACAGCCATTAAGTATCGATGCTTGCACAGCGAAGAATTACGAATGTGTAAACCTGGATCTCGCACTGTTGCACGAACTGTGTATCCTTGCTGAAGGAGCCGCATTACTAGCCAAGAACCAACGAAGCCGGAGGCCCCGGTAACGCAAACGGTGCCCTTCATGGTTGTGCGACTGCTGACAGTAACGATTGATTTCTCCATTGTTGTAAGTGTTAGTTCTTGAGAGAGGATCAAGGTCTTACCGCCCTTATTTGTAGTACTGATATTCAGAGTCTCCAAAACTTAAATATTGCATTTTTTAACTTTTCATTACTAATGCTTTTTGTCGGCCGCCACGATATAAACGTTATTCAATACTTAGTGCATTCACGGTACGTGTCCTCCAAACTTTGTTGCGTTTTCATTCGAGATAGTCTTCTCGAGTTTCCGGTTTAATCACATGGGAAGGCGAGTGTTTGACTTGGAGGCTGCAATCCTCAAAACTTCAGGCTTCAGCCTTTGAAAATGTGAGGAAAAGACCATACAAAAATGACATTTTCGACTAGGCTATCTTATTCCTTTCCCATGTCATAAGAGTTTTGCATTTTATTTTTAATGGAAAAGCTTTAAAGAAATGAAGAGATCATGTTCTCAATGATGCATTATATGCTTAAGTAAGAAGCCTTAGTACAATTAAATAGGTTAAGATTGTGGCACGTGCTTAGCTTCAAGAAAACTTATTATTCCAATTAAGAGTTCATGTTATAGTTTACGTTAAAGGCAAGAAATTCTTTCTTGATACTAAAGTAGTCATTCCTCCAACGTTTGCCTCATTTTTTGAGTTCTTTGTCCTTAAGATTTAACAAGGAGGGTAAGATAACTCCCCACCATATAGGAGGTACTTTTATGTACAATCATTTATGCTAAGACTTCCTTCCAACAATGGCTCCTGCCCAAACCAATCGAAATCAAGGCACAACATGATACCCAAGATTATGCAATCAACAATACATTTGAAATGCCAAGAGAGGGAGTTAACATGATGCCCTTTTGGACACCACTAAAGAGTTAAAAAGTGATTTATTTAGACCCATTCTTATATATAAAATTTACTTGTATCTTTCACATAAAATGATAGGCTGAAATGTTCACTTTGCATCATGGATATTAATTTGGAAAGTGCACTTCCATGGTAATCAAATATGTAATTGACCAATTCCCGATAAGTTTGAGTTTATTTTGGAAAGCTATAAGAGCCACACGTGTTAACTATATCTTATGTTTAAACTTGTCTTTTCATGATTGAATCTCTCACTTACAAGTGAACAACACATACAAAATCCATAGTACAATTAAAAGCTAGGACTATAGACTATCCACTTAGTTTACAATCTTGTTCATTGTAGCACACACTCCACTAGGAAGCCAATAATTAAATTTATGCACCACCTATCTTATATATGGAATATCTTTTGTGATGTGCCTTTTCAAAGCAAGTATAAACACTCTTATATTTTATTTGATCATTTTTTAAATTGTATATTGTACTCTAGGCCCCTTTTTAGCACTAGAAACAATGAATTCATGTAGTTATTGTGTATAACATGATAACACGTTAACACATGCTCAAAAAGTGTTGAATAGATCAAGGAGAATGTTCTTGTAATTCTAATCGAAATTCAAACCTTCAACTGTGCATTTAGGATGGAAAATGTGCTTATTTGTGTTGATGAAGGCATATACCTAAGACTTATAAATAAGCTTGTTTGTTTAGAATTTTTCTTTAAGTCCAAAAATGATACACATTTCTTTTAAATGTGATACTTTTTCTTTATTCAAGTTCATGGGTTTGAATAAAATCTACGAAGCTATTTAAAGATATGGTTACTTTACATTAACAATGAGAAACTAAGGTCATGTCAAATGATGTAAAACTTGAGTGCTCATCAAGATTTAGATATAGAACCATTTGCATTTATAATTGTGATATTATAATGCAACACACTATGCTAATGGTAGTCGTCACTAGAGGTGCTATTTTCTTTACAAAAGTGTGTCAAAGCTCTTGTGAAATAAAATTAAAATGATACGCAAAGCATGCATGCCCCACACATGACGTTAGTTCTACTGAAAAAAATTAAAATACATGCAGAGAATAATTGATAGACATCAAAATAATGATGTAAGATAGTAACAATGATAATAGTGGTGAATGGTGGATTTCTCTTTTGCATAAATAGACATGGGTTTTGGTAGACATGATTGACTAGTCAACTCCTATTATATGCAGAAAGCATGCCCGCCACTAATCTTTGTTCTAGTTACATGATTTTTAGCTTCTATATCTCTATCATGATATAACTACTAAAATGTGGTTTTATATCACAACTGGATTCTAGGTTGTGCTCTTGGACATTATTAAATTTTAAAAGAGAATATTTTTCAATGTCTTTTGACTACCAAGATGTGTTAGTAAAATTGATATAAACTATTAGTTTTCGTAATAAGGGACACTTAAAACTTTAAAAAGTTCAAACAACAACTATGTAAATGTTATCATATAAAATGTAGCAGTGTCTTAAATTAAAACTTTAAAAACTTCAGACAACAACTATGTAAATGTTATCATATAAAATGTAACAATGTCTTAAATTTTGAGTTTCTTTGCGGATCTTTTTTGACAAGTCTCTCCTTCAAATTTGGAGTCCTAGGGCCAATTTATTTTATTCATACACTTCACAAAGTTGAAGCCATATAATCTAGTCTCATTGGTCCTTGAGGTTAATGCTCTTGCAATAGCTAGCTTTGATTCTAGAATATCTTTGACTTAGGCATGATGCCTTTCTCATTCTCCATGGTTCCAACATCCCTAGCGAGAGAAAAGAAAGAATCCAAAATGGAGGTCAATCACTTAGCCAATCACTCTTCCATTTGGCATGAAATATCTCAGCCAGTCCCATGACCTCTTATATATCTCACTACTATACACGGGCCCTATTCCAATGCTTAAGCACTGACGTTTAGCGTGCGTAGGGCACTAATCATCGGTAACCAAAGCGAGATTTGTTAAGTGTCTCTATATAGCAACTTTAGGCAAATGCCACTATATAGTGATGTTTTAAGAGCATCGCTATATAGTGACACTTATTAGACTTGTAAACGGTCGCTATATAGCGACACTTATTAGACTTGTGAACGGTCACTATATAGCAACACTGAGATAGTTTCCTATAGTGACGTTTTACAAAGAGTGTTTTTTCCCATACCAACCTTAAAAGATAGTTTTTCCCAATGACAAAATTTTTTTCCTTTTCATACATGTTTGATCCTTTGAGAGAATAAAAGTACAAGAGCATGTACATTAAGCCTTTGAAGCTCATATATTGATGTCCAAGTTTGAGATGAAAAAAATCAATGAAGAGCATTTACATCAAGGGCTTTATCTTAAGCCAAGTCTAACACACCAAACTAGTCTATCTCTAACTCTATGCCGAGTTGATCTCCTATATCATCATTGTACTCTAGCATCGTACGTTCACCTAAGAGTACTTGATCATCTTCTTCAATAAAGTGTGGTGATTCTTGATGATCATCATCTTCTTCCTCAATATCGTGATCTCCATCTTCCTCCCATATGATGTCATTATGCGCATCTTCCTCTTGGCTCATATTGTGATCTTCATCTTCTTCGCTAGATCCATCTGGATCAATTGGATCTGGCATTGGTAGTGGCATCTCCATATCCACATCTCTATCTTCAAAAATTTGCTTACTTCATGGTGCAACTTGGATCACGTACCACGATCTTGGATCTAAACAATCCGGATGAAAAACCACCTATATTGAAGATGGCTGCCAAATGCCCTCACCTATATATATGAAATTATGCTTAAGTACATGTATTAATGGATCTTTAAAAATGAAAGCTTCGATTAATTAAATCATTCGTATGCACCTGCTCACAATGCTTGGGAAGAAAAAAGTATCACTTTCATCAGCCCAAAGTTTGGTGGAGTCTATTGCAAAGAAACCACTACTGTCTTTTCTCACTATCACATGGGGACCGTTGTAAATAGTGTAAATAGTTCTAAACCATTTTACATAAAAAATGAAAATACTAAATCGTCTGAAATCAATTTCATAGATTTTGCGTATGGTTCCACAATAATCCAACTATGAGGAGAGAAGATTGGTATTCGAAGCACTTGCTCAGCTATCTTGTGTGAAGTTAGCCATGACTCCACAATCATGCATGACTCTCTTTGAATCAATGTGTTCCACACGAAAATGTCATCCATATGACCATAATGCACTGTACTTTTTGTACTGCAAAAGAGCATCATTAAAACAATGAAGATGCATCTATTTTATAGCATATATTGCCACAAATAATTACATAATTATGTCAAGAGGTAAGAAACTTACATGCATCATACATCTAAATGATAACTCTCACTCGTGCTCATTTATTGTCTCTCCATCGCGCTCGGCTTTACGTAGAGACAGTTGTAGCCAATCAAGTGACATGTGAGTGGGGAGAAGGGCAAGATCCTATGGATATGGTTGCGATCGCCTGTACATTACTCTGAATCTTGTCCTTGCATGTATTCTTTTTGCTTTGGCGACTTCATATCTCTCAATCCACTTCTGCATCTCCTTGCTATTGAGGATACAAAACTTATTGAATTTCTCCATTTGCTATTCACTCATCTTTCTTTCAATCCCTTTTCCTTGGGAAACCTCACCAATGAGAGATCATCATCTTTGTTATGCCAAGCTTATGGCATATCGGGATCCGTGGATACAAGAAACTCTGTGATATATACTAATGACTCTTGCACAAGCCATCCCTCTGCCATGCTTGCTTCTGGTCTTGCTCTTTGTCTTACAAATCCCTTCAAAGTTTTCATAAACCGCTCGAGAAAAAACATCCACCGACTATGAATGGTACCAGCAATGGCCACCTCATCAAGTGTGCACAAGCAAGTGCACTTGAGTTATCATAATGCTCGAGGAAAAGTGCTTCTCAAGAAAGCATACAACTTCCATGGATTCCACCCTAGCCTTCTCGATGCTTGATATGGAGATCTCTTCTTGAGATATCCACCTATTTCACATGCCGATGTAAGATATATTCATAATCAGTCTATAGATTATTCAGCTTAAATTGAAGAAAATGCAATCAATGCGATTTGATAGTAAGCATACCTCACAATACCACTGATCTTGAATATAGCATTTCTAACATCTTCTTGTAAGCACCTTTTTATTGTAATTGGGAGGATGAACTATCAAAGCAACAAAGAAGTCATGTCAATAATATAACATAATCATAATTACACTAATGCATCATGATTATCAGTACACATCCTATAGCTTAGAATACCTGTAAGGCCTTGTGCCAATCATGGGACTTGAGCCCACTAAGCTTATTGTCCTTTGAAAATGCTTCTTTCAAGCAATGCATGTACCTTGTGGGTGTTTGAAAAGAGGCAATGTCTGCCTTGACCGCTGCCTCCTCTCTCGTGGAGAGGGTCCATGTTGCTTTCGGGAGGACAACTTTTCTTAAAGCATGCACTTGGGGCCACAAACGAGACATCCTATTCACAGCACGCAAGTCTTCTCACACTCCTCTCAAGTCTTTAGAACCAACCAAGTGTGCCCAAATAGTAGCCCCCACATTCTTGAAGATATGCATGGGATCCAAGAGATGATTGATTTGAATTGACCCCAATAAGGAAGCTCGTGAAAGATCGATAGCCTCTTCATACCACGAGGAGGTTCCTCTCCATTTGCCCTCCAAGCTTGAATCCAATCACTTGCCTTCAAATATGGTGGTGGTGGATCAAGCTGACCTCCATGCACGAGATGATGAAAGGTATCGAGCATGACCTTCATAAACATTTTTCCTCATATGTTTGGAGTATCGTGCAAGCAATTTCAAACCCAGTCCACAAATAGGACAAGCATGGTACCCACTTGTAACAAGTCCTGCATGCATGCATGAATGTGTTAGTATAAGACATGCATATGAAAGAGAGTCATAAAAGCATAATCCTATATTATACATGTAAAGACACAACCACATACCTGCGCACTCTCCATATCCTAGGCAGTCATGCATGGTCCACATCAAGATACCCTTGACCAAAATATCATTGGTATGTCTAGGAGCTCTGGAAATATCAAAGACCCACACTCCTCTCCATAAGATTTGTAACTCCTCTATCAAAGGTGCCATGTACATGTCCATATTTTTAGCCTTGTACTTCCCTGACACAAGTAGTGCAAGCATGAGGTGTCCCTACTTTATTGTTAGCCATGGTGGGATATTGTAATTCACCAAGTCTATGGGCCATGTTGACCAAGATGTCAAGCATAACCCGAAAGGATTCACGCCGTCCATAGCAAGCCCAAGATGTAACCCTCATCATCATCTGGGACATTCGGGAGACTATAGTCTTGCTGAAAGTGTAAAGGTATATGTGCACCCTCGCCACCCTCCTCATCCTGTCTCAAGATTTCGTGTAAATATAAGATCTTACCTCAAGTTTTCGTGTCATAATGGTATCCAATATTAATCACGAACTCAAATAGCATTGACTTACCGATGATCCATCACCACATGCAACACCAACGGTGGGTACTGGTTTGGGCTCCTCCCCATACATATGCAAGTGGCGCATGACAATATAACATTAATGTCGTACTTCTCGCTTGCAATGAGTGCAATGATAATACAACCTCTCCCTAATCCACTCTACGCTCCTGGGCATTGGCACATCATCTGATGAGCTTCCACTTGTCCCTTCCCTTTGCACACTTCCAAAATCACAACATGAGCTACAAGAAAATCTATTAAGATCCAAAAAATGGCCACCCATGAGCTTCTTTTCTCTCTTCTGACAATAAGTGCCCTGAACTGTCACTATATAGCGATGCTATAGCGACTGACCAGTGTCGTTATATAGAGATGCTAGGGGCTTAAACTCGAAACCTTGCGTGATGCTTTCTTTTCACATCTTTATTGCGGGAAAAGCAAAATCTCTCCTCCCACCTTATATTTGACGACCTCACTTTCCTCCTCTCTATTCCCCACTCCTCACTCCTACCCAGCCCCTCTCCCAACACTTGTGCTTCCTCTCCATCCTTCTCCCTCTCTGCTTGTGTGAACGAAAGTTTTTCAAGAAGCTGAGTCTCTTTAAGCAATGTAGGTTCGTTTTTTGTGAGATTTTGTTTTGTGAGTGTTGAAGCATGTTTCACCTTGTATTGCTAAGGCTATGTGCTAATTTTCATGCTTGATTTTCAAAGGTTCAGGACAAAAACGAGATTTAGTGAAAGAAAGAAGACTCACCTCTTCTGTTTTTGGTATTTCTCTTCCTTCTCTTTCTCCTTGTTTGTAGGCTTATGTTTTCTCCTTGTTTGTAGGCTTATGCTTGTCTCCTCAATCCAATCCCTTTGAGAAGTTGCTTCTCTAAACTCTCGGGGGGGTCACTATGTATAACTCTCTCTATCACATGCATTCAAGGCTTATTTGTAAAATCCCTTATCCATAGATTTTTCATTAATAAAATGTATCCTTTTTCTATACAAATCTGTAATTTTTTTCTAATATCATTTTAAATAATCCCTTATGTAAGTTAAATTCTATAAATTTTAGATTTTAAAAATATCCTTCTATTGAACTCATGTGATAGGGTTACATAAGATGAGTGACCCCCCCAAGTCTAAACTTCTCCTTCCTCTAACTAATTATCTGAAAAATGGTATGTTTCCTCTCTTTTGTAGGGCCAGTCCACGAAACACCGAGCGGGACTTTTCTAGGTAAGAAAGTGCTTCCTCTTTTTTTCTTTTGTTATTTTCGTTATTTGCATTAGCCTACAACTGGCGCCTTATGTGCTAGCTGTAGTGATGGGCGTAGGAACCCTCTCTTTCCCTCTCTTCTCTTATTCCCTCTTCTTCCCCTCTTTTCCTCTTTTCCTCTCTCTTTCCCCCCCTCTTTCCCTCATATGCTCATGCATAAGCATAAGCATAATATTTCTCTCTTTTTCTCTTATGCATATGTTTTTCCTTCTCTTATGCTTATGCTCTTTTCCCCTTCTTTCAATTTCATTTCCCCTCTTCCTTCTCTTATTTTTCAGTCTCTTTTTTTCTCTCTTTTTCTCCTCTTTTCATAAGCATATGTATTTGCCTATGCTTATGCTCATGCATAAGTCTTTATCTTATGCTTTCTCTCTTTTTCTCTTATGCTCATATGCTCATGCATAAGCATAAGCATATGCTTTCTTTCTTTTTCTCTTATGCTTATGCTTTTTTTCCCTCTTCCTTCTCTTATGCTTATGCTCTTTTTCTCTCTTCTTTTTCCCCTCTTCCTTCTCTTCTTTTTCCCTCTTTCAATCTCTTTTCCCCTCTTCTTTTTCCCCCTCTTTCAATCTCTTTTCCCCTCTTTCAATCTCTTTTTCTCCTCTTTCAATCTCTTTTTCCCTCTTCCTTCTCTTATGCTTATGCTCTTTTCCCCTCTTCTTTTTCCCCTCTTTCAATCTCTTTTCCCCTCTTCCTTCTCTTCTTTTCCCCTCTTCTTTTTCCCCTCTTTCAATCTCTTTTCC